>NW_015175982.1:585458-588440 GCF_001447785.1 Gekko japonicus
TCTCTCTCTCTCTCTCTCTCTCATGCACACAGACACACACAGCCCTGAAATAAAACATTTTTGGTCTTAAACACAGGAGACACTCTCACACACTCACAGCCCTGAAATAAAACGTTTTTGGTCTTAAACTCAGGAGTCTCTCTTACACACACAAATACCTGAAATAAAACGTTTTTGATCTTAAACACAGGGTGTGTTCTCTCTCTCTCTCTCTCTCTCTCTCTCTCTCTCTCTCTCTCTCTCTCTCTCTCTCACACACACACACACACACACACACACACACACACACACAGAATAAAACATTTTTGGTCTTAAACACAGGAGACTCTCTCTTATACCTGGAATAAAACATTTCTGGTCTTAAACACAGGACTTACTCTCTCTATCTCTTTCTGGTGTGCTCCTGGCTGTTTCCCTCCCGCTTTGTCTCTAAAGAAGAAATGGTGTGCTTGCACACAGAAACTTATACCTGGAATAAAACGTTTCTGGTTTTCTTAAAATTCCCATGAAACGCCATTCCCCCCCCCGCTCTTTCCCTCCCCCTCCCTCCCCAGAGGAGGGAAGGAGGAGTCCTCAACCAACTGAAGGAAGGCTTTCTTTCTCTCCTCTGAAGCAGGAAATAGGAGAGACTGGCCAAAAGGAGCTGTGATGTTAGAAGCAGAAAGCACAGGGTCAGTTGCTCTCGGGCTGGATTGGAGGCTTGCAGGGGCTGGATCCGGCCTGTGGGCCATATGTTTGACACCCCTGGTCTACAGGCTACAGTAGCATGGGAGAAGGGAAACACTGGGGAATTTCACATTACCCAGTTTCTCCCGGTTTCAAGCCGGTATTCTTCCGTTTTGAGTTGAACCGGTACAGGGCTGCCATTTCACACATGGCTTGCCCCTACCGGAAATCAGCCGATTCAGAAGCGGTTTGGCATTTCAGACATGCACAGCTTTGTTTTCCCGCCGTTTTATTCCCGTGCGGGCGATCGATTTTTTTAAAAAAAACGTTCGCTTTATAGCGCTATAGCAGTATAACAAAACACTCCATGCATTCCAATGGGACTGATATAATGCTATTCCGTTATACCGTTATAGCGCTATAGTGGTATAACGCTATAAATCGAACGTTCAAAAAAAAAAACAGCCAGAGATCGCCCGCGCGGGCGAAAAAAGGCGGGAAACAAGCGTATCCGAACCGGGAGAGGGAACTGGAGACTAGTCAGAAGCGGTTGACAGGTAAAACGCTTCAGTCCCGGTTCCTAAACGGGACTGAAGCTTTTGTGTGTGAAATGGCAGTTACATTCCAGTAGGGAACCGATTCTCAAACAGGTTCTGTCTGAAATGACAGACCAGAACCCGTTTGAGAACCGGTTCCCTACCGGGAGATATCGCCTGTCTGAAATTCCTCCTGTGTTAATGTTTCTGGTTCTAGGAAGCCGAGCCTATGTTCTCTTATCCCTGAGCCAGCAGGATGGCATCGAAGAGCACATGGATTTCGACAGTTGCTATACCCTCCTTGAGCTGTTTGCAGAGACAACATCCTCAGAAGAGCACTGTATGTCCTTTGAAGGGATCCAGCTTCCTCAGGTATTAACTAGTAGCTCTGCAGAGAAGCATGAAACTCCTTTTAGAATAGCTGTTACTGGATCACAACTTGAAAGTATTTCTGTGTAGATGTCAGAAATAAACGATGTTTGTCCATAATAGGCATAAACTTCATTTACTGTTGGGCTCACACTCTTCTTTCCTCATTTCTCTCCTCAAATGGTGTACTGAGATTTAAGAATTCCATCTTCCATTAATCCCAATTGCTGAGGAAGAAACTAACATCAGTCTGGGTGCCTATGTTCTGACATCACAACAAACTAGAATTGTTAGAGACTTCAGTCTTTAATCTTGACACACTGGGAGAAGGGAAGGGAGTCCCAAAATTAATCAGGTTTATGCCCATCACAGACCAACTCCAGTTTGTCCACAATGCCTGATTTGAAACCGAGAGGCAGATGAGATGATTGTGGAGGGGTTGGGGGCACCATATAGGGATGGCTAGGTGAGGGAGCATCAGGGTTATGTTTATATTCTGCATTTATATTGGCATAAATCATTGAAATGTCTAATAGTTTCAGCCCTCGGTTTTCTGGCTGGAGCCCCTACCTGCCACTGGTGATGTCTGATTACCACAGCAGTAATGCCTAGGTTAGGCTTTCTTTGTTCCCTTGCTTTTCTTCTTGTGGTTGATAATGTCCAGTGGCCATCACAAGGATGACAAACGAAGGGTGTGCAGTAATAGAAAGAGTGATGCTATTGAATAGGGATGGCCGCAGCCTGAAGAAAAAGTGCCCTGCCCCTTTAAAAGGTTTGATGGGATGTTATTTACCAGGTGATATTATTTACCTCTCTGCCATGAAAAGCTTTCGCTGCCCATTTCCACACATATGACGCCTCTGTTAGAGGGGCAAGACATTTTTCTCTCTCCAGGTTGAAGGTGAAGTGGGTGAGCGAAAGCAGCTTGTGATCACAGTGTGGGGAAAGTTTGAGGGTTAGTAGCGGGTGAGCTTAGAGCCGTGTTCCTATATCACAGTGAATGCATGTACATCTGTTTGTAGGAAAGAACCGCTGTTTGTAGGAAAGAACTCAGGGGCCATTACCTGGATAAATGTGGATTTAAATTGCATTTTCACCTGTACAAGCACTGAATGTAACATGAAAATTACGCAACACATGTATAAAGAAAAATCAATCGTACACCATGCAGGGATTGTAGATGTGTTTGTTGTGAACAGGGATATAGGATAGGTGATTCAGAGTGGAGGACAGGATGGGAAGCAGTATTTTTTGGCCATTATGGTCAGTATTTTTGGTCTGTTTCAGATTCCAGGGAAACTGCTCTTTTCTCTAGTTAAGCGGTACCTGTGCGTCACTTCCCTCATGGGCAAGCTGAACTTCACCGCAGAGCCGGGAGGGGAAGAGGTGGACTCTGTGCCTTCCCCTGCAA
>NW_015175982.1:588475-594148 GCF_001447785.1 Gekko japonicus
CAGCATGGCCATGGGCCACCTCATTTCAGAGCTGGTGCAGGTTATGGGCTGGGATCGTAATCAGGAGTGCAAAGAAAGGCAGCCTCGAGTTGCTCAGTCTATCTTCCAGCCCCAGGTTCTTCCCACCTATGCCACCATCCAATCAGCCACACACCTGCCCCAGAAAGAGATCAGTACCTTCAAGACACGCTCTGCCTTTCCCAGTTGCAGTGGCTATGTGGAATATATGAAAGAGAAGCTGGTGCGTGGCATGCGCGTGCGCATGTTGGAAGACTACGAAAAGGTCTGTGCAGGAGATGAGGGCGAATTCCTTCACAGCAATAATGGCACCCCACCTGTTCAGGTACTGCTGAGAGCAGGGTGGAGTTGGGCTGGGAGGTGCTAGGCCCTGGCAGCCAGGGGAAGGTTGGCACAAAGATTCAAGTCTTGGCAAGTTTGTTCAGTTTTTGAAACTCTAGCAGGCACCTGTGCTTGCATCTGCTCTGTGAAGAAGAGAATCATTCCTGAATCCAGAGGAATGTTTTGAGGTAGATACCAAGTAATATATGGGATTTCTGTTTAAGTTTATTTCTCAGTTCATCTGTGTTTTAGTTATTGTTGAGAGCCAGTTTGGTGTAGTTGTTAAGTGCGCAGACTCTAATCTGGGAGAACCGGGTTTGATTCCCCACTCCTCCACTTGCACCTGGCTGGATGACCTTGGGCAAGCCGTAGCTCTGATAAGAGCTGTTCTTGAAAAAAGAGCAGTTTCTATCAGAGTTCTCTCAGCCCCACCTACCTCACAGGCTGTCTGTTGTGGGGAGGGGAAGGGAAAGGAGTTTGTAAGCCGCTCTGAGACACCTTTGGGTAGTGAAGGGCGGGATATAAATCCAATCTCTTCTTCTTTTTGTATTGTTGTACACTGCAAAACTAAAATAATTTTTTTTATTAAAAAAAGTAATATATGGGATGTTTTAGGATAGATCACCTTTTCTTGTTTACTGGAAAAGTAAGTTGAGTGATCTTTATGTTCGGCTCCACTTTTCTAGGTTCACTGGGAGTCTTTGGGCTATACATATTGGGTTCATTGGCACATGATAGAGATTATTGGTGCATCGGCTCAGGAAGAGCTGAAGGCCCAGGAAAAAGTGTCCAGCCTTACAAAGACTCTGAGAGAGGATACAGGTAAGGCAGTCCTGGTATGTCAGGTGCATATTGCCTCAAGCTGCAAAGGCAGATCTGTGTTTATTGCTCCATCTCCTACCTTTTGCTTTGTTCATGATGCCCATTTCATTCCTATGGACTGGTTTCAGCTTATTCTTTCTCCAGTTTTCCACTTGAACTAATGGACTTGGCTGGTCTTGTGTTCAGGGGTTTTGTCTTTGCCTGATTCTGGGAGATTAAAAACACAGAGGTGATGTGCTTTTGAAGAGCAGAAGAAGGTGAGATTTCTGTCACGCTATTTCATCTGTGTTAGCCATACAAACAAATATTTCACAAAAATTCAGAAGGTGTTCACATCCTTTCCTGTTTGGGCTATGTGAACTCCTGTAAAGAGAAGCTGCTTCTGTCTTGATAAATTAAGAATTTATTCCAGTTCAAGAGAAGGCTAGAGGTGTTTCTTAGTGTCCACATTGGGCTATGTGTATGCCTGGAGATGTCCTTTTTCTGCAAGTGATATATGATCGCTGTATGCACAGCTGGTCTGGCGCTTAAAGCTGAGACCCAAATCTGACATTCTGGGAAAACAGCCCTTTTGTGTGTGATATAATGGATTGTTTCACTGGCTCTGCGGTAGAGAACTAGTATTGCATGGTGGCTAAAGGGCATGAGCTGAAAGTTCTGGGTTCAAAGTCCCTGAGCAAGTGAGATGGCCAGGGGTCATTTCGTAGAAAAAGAGGTGCAGGAGCCCATTAGCGTAAATCATTAGCATAGCTTATTTGCATATGCCACACTCCCTGACATCACCGGAAGTGTGTCAGAAGGCCACACCCACCACTCAGGCTCCACTGGACTGTTTTGGATTGCTAGCTATTGGGGGCGGGGAGAACGTGCAGATCTGTCCTCTCAGAGGAGGGAGAGCTTGTACCTGAATAAAACTTGGTCTTAAAGGTGCCACTGGACTGTTTTGGACAGGGGGGCTGGGGGGGGGCTCTGCAACTTACCTGGCTGCTTCTTGCTCTAACTGAGGGCTGCTGGGAGCAGGGGGTGGGGCTTGTTGCATGTGCCCGCCCCCTGGGCTCTTTACTGCCGGAGCTCCGCTCCTGTGCGCTCCTGCAGGAAATGACCCCTGGAGATGGCTTAGATAAGTTGCTTTGTCTAAGCTTCAGCTTCCTGCCTGTATTGTAGAAATAATAATATTGGCCTGTCTTGTACAGACATTGTAAGGATTATTGATATAATGTATATGTGTAATGTATATGAAGCACTTGGAAACTGTAAAAATCCAGAATTATTTCCCTGTTATTTTGCCTGTCTTTCATTATTTCTTTGCCTCTGCCCCCTTTGGTTGCATATTAACGGAGAGTGGTTAGAGGGGTGGAAGAGGATCTGGAAGATTTGAATCCCCCTCCCCGGCATGGAAGCTCATGGGGTTGCCTTGGCCCAGCCATACGTGCTCTCAGCCTCACCTACTTCACAGGCTTGGGGTGAGGATACAGTGGAAGAGAGGGAAATAGTGGAAGCCACTTTGGGTCCCTGTAGGGGAGAAAGGTGGGATATAAGCTAAGCTAAATAAATTAATACATGGGGGATACAGAATTAAAGCTGTGACAGTGGCTGAAACGTGGCCTTCTCTCCCCTTCTTCTGGATCAGATTGTATTGCAAGAGGCTTCTGCTTGGATACCAGCACTGAAAACTCTGCCTCTTGAGAAGTCCTAAAGTTCCTCTCTTGTGATTTTGTGCCTAGCTTCCGTTAACCCGACACTGTACCATAAGCCACTGTTGAGGCTGTACTCCCTGCCATACCTGACCGATTGGACGAGTGAGAAGTTTGGGACTCTGCCCAGGGCCGAATGGTGGGAGCTTCTCTTCTTCATTAAGAAATTAGAGCCCCAGAAGCAACGGGAAATTATTCAGTTCATCCAGCAGAACCAGAAGGTAAAGAGCTGGAAAGAATTAACAGTGGGCGAATAATTTTGAGGCAAGAATGAACACATGCTTCTCTGCTACTGTGGTCCTACTAGCACAGTTGATCATGGATCTGTGGCAGAGGAAGACTGTCCCTGAGCTTCTACCCCACCCCCACCCCCATTCAAAATTGCCTTGTCTGCATTTTTCCCTAGTCTGTAAGAAGTAACCATTTTATAGATTCAAGAGGAAACAGCAGCTCCCATAGATAGCACCCCCAGTGGCTACTGGTGGCAGTGCAAGGACTGTCTCAGTGCGTATTCTGTTTCTGGCTGGCTGTGATTTATCAGACACTGGTTCAGTTCACTTTGGATTTGGTGGGCTTTTGGTTTGGGTGTGGTTGGCCCAGGTCTGTTATCTGCAGTGAGGTCTACATCCATGAACTCTGTTTATGCTTTCAGCTGTCAGAGCTGAACGAAGAAGGCCTGATCCAGCTGTCTGTGTCAGCAGAGCTGGCCCAGAGAGTGCTGCAGCTCCTGAGCCAGCAGTGCCTGGGATGCACCCAGAGTGACCTGCAATGTTCCCATGTCTATCTCAAGTACGGCCAAAATGGGCATAAGACTCTTGGGAAGTCTGGTAGTAGCCTTTCTGATGCCACGGCATCCAAAACATCAAAGGAGTCGCCCTCTGCTCTCCCAGCTCCATCTAGGGTGGAGAAAACAGACACACAACTGAATAAGGAGCTTTTCAAATTGGAAGACCTTTCCTTCCCAGAAACGCTGGATGAGAAGGCCAAAGGTGAGTGCCAGCCAACAGCCTGACCCGTCTTACTTAACATAGCAATGGTCCATCTTCTCCAGCATCCTGTTTGACACAGCATACAAGTGGTTGCCCCAGAGGGTCATCAGACAAGCCATAGTGGCCGAGCCACTGGTGTTGCCGCCTAGAACTGGTGTTCAGCAGTTTACTCACTCTGCCTATGGAGGTTTGCTTTAGTAATCATGTCTAGTAGCCATGGATGGCAGTATCCTCTGTAAATATGTCCAATTCCCTTTTAAACCTATCTATAGTTGGAGCCTTGCAGATTTTCTGCACCCGTGTAAAACTGTGGAATACACCCAGCACTGACTGTAAAGAAACAGGCAGGCAAGAAGAAGGGAGTGCATGTGCAGCAATCCTGACTCCCTTGCAGCATCCCCATCAGATGCCGATTGCTACCCTAATCAGTTGATGAGCAGGAGTGCTGGGGGGAAGGATAGAAAGACAAAGGGATCTGCAGTACGGGTTGCTGGGAAAGAGCAGGCTAAGGGTTGGGATGTGCTGACAAAACTGGACGAAGGACCACTGTGCTGACAGATCCTGTTGATCAGCTTTCTGCAGTGTGAAAATGGCAGGGACGAAGAGCCCTTTGGAGCAGCTGGCAGAGGTCATGGAGGTGATCCAGAAGTCCAGTTGTGGCGTGTTGCTGCAGATGGCTGGTCTCAGGTTCATCACTGAGATCTTGGAAGAGGAGCCTGGGCAGCAGAAACAGCCCATCAAAGCAGAGAATAAACTTGCCATCAGGTCAGTTCTGTGGTGTTTTCTAGGTTCTCTGCTTGCATCAGGTGCTGCATGGAGACCAGGCCGTTTTTTACTGCACTATATAGGAAAAGCAAGCAAACAGTATAGCAGACTTTTGGTGTAGAGATGGTGTTTGAAAAGCAGCTCCCATTGTTCTCCTCTCCTCTGTTTTGCCCTCACAACAACCCTGTGGCGTAAGTTAGGCAGAGAGTGTGTGTCTAGCCCTAGATCGCTTATCAAGCTTTCATGGCAGAGTGGGGATCCAACCTTGGCTCTCCCAGACCCTAGTCTCACGCTCTAACCGCTACCACCACACTGTCTCACTGTTAAATCTCTTTGATTAACAGCCAGGTACTTAACTGAAATTCACTGTAAGTAGGTTGGATCTTGGCCCAAAACTGTCTTCTGAGGGTCAGGCTCCTGAATGGCTGGTCCCTCTTACCACCCACAGGGAGAAAACAATCAAGATGCTGGTGGAGCTGCTGGACTGCAGAGTGGAGAAGCTGCTAATCGTGTTGGTGCTGCGGGTGCTGTATGTGCTGCTGGCCAAATACGACTGGCGGATCTTCTTTGCCATCAAAGGCGGGTTTCAGACTATGCTACGCTGCATGCTGGAGTACCCCACGTCAGCGCTGGTGCAGCAAGCTGGTCTGGCAGTAAGTTTGGATGCAGAGCTTAGCAGAGTTTCGGGGCAGGGGGTAGGAGAAGGAGAGAGAGGAGGGAGGGAGGGGGGAAGAGGAGGGGGAGGAGATTGGATTTATACCCCACCCTTCACTTGGAGTCTCAGAGCGGCTTACAAACTCCTTTCCCTTCCCTTCCCCACAACAGACACCCTGTGAGGTAGGTGGGGCTGAGAGAGCTCTTTCCAGAACTGCCCTTTTAAGGACAGCTCTTGTCAGAACTATGGCTTGCCCAAGGTCATCCAGCAGCTGCAAGTAGAGGAGTGGGGAATCAAACCCAGTTCTACCAGATTAGAGTCTGCTCACTTAACCACCACACCAAACTGGCTCTCTTCTTCACCCGAAGAGTGACTAACACCTGGAATTCACTGCCACAGGAGGTGGTGG
>NW_015175982.1:594171-763155 GCF_001447785.1 Gekko japonicus
ATTGGTGGGTGGGGGTGGGTGGGCGGAGGCTGTGAAAGGGTCAGTATTGAAGAGAGAACTTTTTGATTCTAGCCTTTAGGTATGTGCCTCTGTTTCTGAACAAACAAAACAGACACAAAACTCCCATTATTTGAACAGTGAAAACAAAGGCTCCCCATTTTTCTTATTCCTCCTAATTTGGGAGTAAGGAAGTTACACAGCCCAGCGAAGCTTCTCTTTCTTCACTCCTTAGTTCTCTCTTTGGGTGCTTTTGCTGTCAACAGCTAACCAGGGTTCCAGCCTGCTGCTTGCCTGTTCAAGGCTCCCCTCCTCTCCTTCCACGCTAGTTACTGAGGGGGTTATTTGAGTACACTAGGGAGTAGGGTTTGACTGCTGCCCCCTTCTCTTTTCTTAGGTGGGACCATAGCTGCCTATTGTCCTTCTCCTGGCTAGGGTCATCTGCATTTCTATGGCAGTGCCTGGCTCGGAGGTGGCCCCTTCCAACTTGTGTCTCCACTTTCCTCCTGCTTCTTCCTCTCCCTCTTACTGTGCTGGAGGCAACTGCTGTTCTTCCAGGCTTGTCATGGTGGCCGGATTTCTCTCTCTCTCTTGGTGCCTAGACACCTTATCTGATGCGTTATGCACGGGGGGAGAGAGAAAGGACTGAGAGAACTTTTTCTCCCTCTCCTAAAATACTAGAACTCAAGGTCATCTAATGAAGTTGATGGGCAGTAGATTCAGGATAGACACAAGGACATACTTCTTTATACCATGAGTGACTAAAATGTGGAATTCACTGCCTGAGGATGTAGCGATGTGGGAAGCTTTAAGAGGGGATTAAAAGGGAATTAGATAAGCATCTGGAGCAGAGGTCCATCAGTGGCTATTAGCCACAAGGTATAGATAGGGGCTCTGGGGCAAGTGATGCTCTGTTATCTTGGTGCTGGGGGGGGGGTCAACAGTGGGAGGGCTTCTAATGTCCTGGCCCCACTGGTGGACCTCCTGATGGCACTGGTATTTCTGGCCACTGTGTGACACAGAGTGTTGGACTGGATGGGCCTTTGGCCTGATCCAACATTGGCATCTCTTATGTTCTTAGGGGATTAGACATATTCATGGAGCTTAGGTCTACCAGTGGCTACTAGCCATGGTGACTAAAGGGAACTTGATCATTCAGAGGCAGTAAACAGCTGAATCCCAGTGCTAGGAGGCAACATCAGGGGAAGGCCTCTGCCTTTATGCCCTGTTACTGGCCTTCTAGTAACTAGTTGGCCACTATGTGAGACAGGATGCTGGACTAGTTGGACCATGGGTCTGATCCAGCAGGGCTCTTCTGATGTTCTTAAGTCCTGCACTTTGGTATGCACTTTGGGGAATATTGTCCTTTGAGTGCATGGAATTATGAACATATCTTCCATGGGACCCCAACACAGATTCCTTCTGCCTGCTTCTCAGTGTCATGGATGGTTACTGCCACAAGCCCGGCACAGCCACTGCTGACTGCAGCACAGGACATGTGAGTGGAGTGGATTGTCGTCTCCTTTGAAACCAGTGGAAATAAAAACAAAAACACGAACACACGTACAGCATGAAAACAAATGAAGAATAGTTTCGAACTGAAAAACAAAATAGTGGGGGAATTGGGAATCTCTAATGATTTTCTCTCTCTCGCTGCCTTCTTCTCCCTGCCACTGAACTGCTGTCTTCGACTCCAAGGTGCTGAAGGTACTGTTGGGTGTTGGAAACTATGAGCTACCAGGTGCCAGTGGGAAGTCCTGCCCCCTGAACTACTCTGATGCCCAGATGATGCGAGAGATCTTTGCCAGCATTGGCTATGCTTCCACCAAGGACTCTGACAACCTGCTTTGTGCCATCCCTGCTGCTATTCAGAAGATGTTGGGCACACCTGGGTAAGAGCAAATGGTTAACCTGACTAGGCAGGGGAGGACTGATCTATGACGCTAAGGCGAGCCCACACTGGTTTCCATCAAGCTGCTGGGGTGAGGAATCCATGCAGGAACCCTGGCTTGGTTCACCATTCTCTGAGGTCTCCCTCCTCCTTGCAGAGGGACAATCTGGTGGGCTCCTTGTCTGCCGCTGCACGGCCGGCCGGTCTCTGGCGCTGGCCCCTCGAGCGGTTCTTTGAACTCTTGCTCTTCTGCTCATCCTCCCTCCTGCCCAGTGGAATGGCGATTGCCAGTCGCACCGGACACTCAGCAGCCTTTGCCCCTCCTTCTCACAGGGCTTCTTCCGCAGTGCAGAACGGGCTCTTGGTCCTGAACATGCTGATCAGCAATCACAAGGATCTGGCACAGCAGCTGGTGAACTGTGACCTCCACTCAGTCCTGCAGAACTGCTGCCACTCCGGCCAGAGCTCCAACGAGATGCTGGCGCGAATCGTCCTCAACCGCCTGGCCGAGCACAAGCTGCCCCTGAGCCAGGAGAATGCAGGTAGGGAGTTCCCCAGCCTGCCTTGTCTGATCCTGCTTGTACTGCCAGCAGTATCACGTTTGAACTATTATTTGCCGGTGGTACGAAGATGATTGTGTACAACTGGCTGTACACCCACTTCCTCACAAGTACAGTTAACCTCTCATTGTGGCCCTTCTTATTGTCACTTGTGGTGGGTCCTGCTGTCTTTTCAACTGCATTTTTCAGGATTGCTCTGGGGATGGGTGACCTGCGTATTGCTGCCTTGCAGGGTGTTTTTCAGGAATCTCAGAACTGGACGAGGATTCTGAAAGCAAGCAAACAAACCTTTATTGCAGTAAAGTTCTCCCAAATATTGTTTCTCCACAACCAGGCTCTGCAGCCTCCTTCAAGCTTAAGGAGACCGAAATTGCAACGTTGCTGAGCAGCCTGCACGAGAGCGGCATTTCCAAGGAGATGGTGGCGGTGCTGAAGCCCTGCTTGCACGGCTTGGGTGCCTGCCCTGGAGAAAACAATTATGAGTTTTTCACAGAGGTGCTGCTTCTCAGAGACTTGGCACAAGGGGCATCTGAGAAAGATGTCATGCTGGGAGCACTGAAGTAAGTTTCATGTCGTTCAGCGGTAGAGCACGTGTGTCGTACGCATGAGGTCCTAGGTTTAGCTTTCTGTTAGGCTAAGAATCCCTAAAGCATTCTCACCAGCAAGGGTGACCGTGCTAAGATGGGTGGATCGTAAAGGCATTGAGATGGAGTATAAAGATCCTCGTGTCACATGAAGCTGCATTATACTTAGTCAGACCTTTGTCCATCCCTGTATTGTAGTGCTCCTGTAAACATCTATGGTGTGGCCTCCTTTGGAATACTGTGTACAATTCTGGTCATCCTATCGTAAAAAGGACGTTGCAGATGTGGAAAAAGTACAGAGGAGGGCCACCAAGGTGATTAGGGGTTTGGAGCACCTTCCCTATGAGGAAAGGCTGGGACTTTTCTGTTTAGAAAGGAGACAGCTAAGGGGGCGTGTGGGGAACATGATAGAGGTTTATAAAATTGTGCATGGGGTGGAGAGAGTTGACAAAGAGAAACTTTTCTCCCTCTCCCAAAATACTAGGACTTGAGGGCATCCAGTGAAACTGATGGGCAGTAGGTTCAGGACGGACAAAAGGAAATACTCCCGTACACAGAGAGTGATTAAAATGTGGAATCTGCTGCCCGAGGATGTCGTGATGGCCACAGGAATACCTTTAAAAAGGGATTAGATACATTCATGGAGAATAAGTCTGTGAATGGCTATTAGCCATGGTGACTAAGGGGAACCTCCACATTCAGAGGCACTAAGCCTCTGAATCCCAGAGCCAGGAGGCGACATCAGGGGAAGGCCTCGGCCTCTCTGCCCTGTTGTTGACCCTCCAGAGGAACTGATTGCCCACTGTGTAAGACAGGATACTGGCCTGGATTCCAATTCAGGGCTCTTCTTATGTTCTTAAGGTCAGTATTGTCTGTTCTGACTGGCAGCAGCTCTCCAGGGTCTCAGGTCAAGGTCTTTCACATCACCTCCTACCTGATTCTTTTAGCTGGAGAGATCGGTGATTGAACCTGGGACCTTCTGCATGCCAAGGAGATGCTCTACCATTTGGTCATGGCCGCTCTTGATAGGTCTGGATAAACCGTTCAGTGAAGAACTGAATTTCCCTGAGCTGTTTTCATTGGTATATCTGTTTTCAGACCCTCCTTTCAGCTTTCATCTTCTAATGCTCTTTTTCTTTGGCGCAGGCTTTTAGACAACTGTGTGGATAGTCCATGGTGGGATAAAGTGCCCTGGCATGAATGCATCGAGCCCTGTTTGTCTTCCATGACTGCCCACATAAATGACAGACAGGTAGGGAGGAGGTATGAGGGGGAACCGATAGCCACCTCAGAGTAGCTAGCCCCATTGGATGCCATTACATGTAGTAGTAATTCCATGGAGTTCACATACGAGAATATTATTGACTCCGAAAGAAAGACATTTGGGCTTTGCATATCATCAGCACATTTTTGCATGACACAAAGCAATATTTGTTTCTTGTTTTCCATGACAAACACAAACATTTGGCTACTCTGTGTCTCTGTTAGCTGACTGTGTTATGTGAAAGTGCTTAAACAGGCTGTATTATAATAGTGAGTGTCTGCTTTGCCCGCAGAAGATCCCAGGTCCAGTCTCTGGTATCTCTAATTAAAATGCTCTTTTGTGATAGTTTTGAGGAGCCTCTGCTTGACACACTTCAGTAGCCTGACATTATATGATATGAATTTGGAATATAAAATTCATTTCTCAGAATTTTCCTCCTCCCCATTTGCTCTTTAGATGAACAATTTCTTGCCTGCTTTATTGTGACCCTAGCATAAATGCACACAGGCCTATTCTGAGAAAGGAAAAAACACTGAAAAAGAGGGGCAGAGAGAGAGAGAAAGAGAGAGAGAGAGGGATGTGATCTGCTAAAAAAAAAAAAAGTCCCACAAACAGCTGTTACTCAGTTAAGTGAACAATGACACCTCTCCCTTGCTGACAGATTGTTCAGGGGTTCATCAGCTTCCTGTACTCCCTCGCCACCCTCGACAAAGATTGTGCTGTCATGTTGTGCTGTATGGGTGCTAAGGATGCCTTGACTAAAGTCCTGGAGAAACACAGCTCCGGTGTGCTGCTGGGGATGGAACTGAGGGACCTGGTGATCCACTGCGAGAAATACGCCAGCCTATATAAGAAGATGACATCCAGTATCTTAGCTGGCTGCATCCAGGTAATTTGGTGCCCTTTGTCAGGTCTGGTTTGGGACAACAGGCCAAGAAGGCAGAGCAACCTGCAGGAGGGGACATGGAATGCTGAGCTGAGAATGAGCTACATCCAGAGGAAACCAGAAGAAATGAACTGGGATAGCAGGAAGTGAGTGGCATAGAAACAGGCTCCCCATCCCACTCTGGCTGCGGTGCAGTGGTTAAGAACGGTGGACTCTAATCTGGAGAACCAGGTTTGATTCCCCACTCCTCCACATGCAGCCAGCTGGGTGACCTTGGGTCAGTCACAGTTCTCAGAGCTCTCTCAGGCCCATTTACCTCATGAGGTGTCTGTTGTGGGGAGAGGAAGGGGAGGCGACTGTAAGCTGCTCCAAGACTTCTTAAAGTAGTGAAGAGTGGGGTATAAAACCAACACTACTACTACTTCCACTTTTGGGTCAGGTTTCATTTTATTAAACTGGTCACGTCTTGCTATTAGTTTCATACCATTTTTACTACCCTTGACTCTCTGTTCCCTGCCCTTCCTTACTCACAGATAGCTCTGGTCCAGATAGAAGAACACAGGCGGAGCCATCGGCCTATCACCATCCCACTCTTTGACAAATTCCTGTGTAACCTTTGTGAAGGTGAGTCTCCTTGTAGGGTTTGGAGGTCATGGTGACGCGTTCTTTTCGGGCCCTTCCCCTGCTTTCCAAGCTCAGGTCCTTTTGTAGTTTCTCCCTCGCTTAGGCTGCAGCTCAGAGGTAAAGGAGGACAAGTGTTGGGAGAGAGTGGAAGTTTCCTCCAACACCCACCGGGCCAGCAAGTTGGTGGACGGAAACCCCCAAACCTACTGGGAATCAAATGGCAGCACCAGCTCCCACTACATTAATGTCTATTTGCATCGTGGAGTGATAGTCCAGTGAGTGGATTCGGGGGTATAAATCGAACTAATAAAATAAAATAAAGTAAGCAGGGGTCTCTTGGTAGACAAGATCTGGGAGTTGGGTGTGATGAGTGAAGGGTACCCTAGGCCACGGTAATATATGGGGTTGAAAAGAGGGGGCATTTCTGCCTGAAATGGGCTATGTCCCCAAAAGACAATCAGTCTTTGCTGGAATATCCAGCTCTGGGAGGGTTTTCAACTGGGCTTTCTTGTGTGTGTCATTTTGGGACCAACAGAAACACAGCAGCAGTGTAGAGCTAGCTTTCTTGTTGAGCCCAGGTGTGTTGGTTCTTAAGAAACAAGCCAATCATGCCTTCTTGTTCTGACAAGCTGTCAGAATTTCAACGAGTCTGCCTCTAAATCTAAAGTCCACTCTTCTCTCTCTCTCATACAGGAAGATGTCTCTTTTGGTGGCCAGTGAGGATTCCAGCTACATGCCAGCCCGCATTATAATCATGGGAGGGGAGAGCGCCTCTAGTATCAGCACCAAGCTCAATATGGTCAGTGCTGTGGCCTGTCTCCATGCCCAAAAAGTGTACAGCCCAAAGCTTATTCGCATGCCTTGCTTTATTGTGAGGAACATTGCACATCATTATCCTAGTTTTCCTTCCTTTGGCGGCTCTGTGAACCTCTGCCTGCTGTCGGAATGTTGCTGGTCTTTTAGATTGTCACTCCTTTTGATGTCCTCTCACCCTCATTTAGACATTCTGGGAAAAGCTTGCCAGTCACCTTTGTGCAGCAGGCACATAGGTGGCTGGAATCAATTAACAGCAAATGCCTCTGTGTGCTTCGTGGATTAGAGAATCTCTCTTTATTGAGAAACACAGAACTGCGCAAACATAGCATGCCCACTCAGTTTTTCACATGCGGCTTTGGGAAACGAATGGGTGATGTACTGAACATGTGCTTCACAATCCCCAAGAAAAATATGGTGACTGTAGACTGCCTTGCATATACCAAGGCCTTTTAACTTGGCACTTAGGTCTCTGCGCTGTGTTCAGCTGATGATGTGAAAGCTGTTGCAGCATGCTTGGAAGACTTCTCGTTCCAAATCTGAGAAAGCTCCTGAGTCTGTAGAGCTGCATGCCAGGCATTCTGTTTCCCACCTGCTTTGGCTTCTTGTGGCTTCTTCTCTATCAGAGCAATTGACTTCTGGCTGGAGGAGACTTCTTGTGGTCTGTGGTGGTTCCTTGTTAAGGGTCAGTTGCATGGCCTTGCCTCCTCTACAGAAGCGATGAGCTTCTGTACGTATTTAAAGTCCCTTCCTTGTCTTCACAATATTACCCTGTTCTGTGCGGTGGTAATTACTGTGCCTCTCTCTCTCCCAACAGGTGAATGTCCCACCATCAGCCAGCAGAGTGACCCTCTTGGAGAACATGAGTTGCTTCTGGCCGGTCATACAGATTAAGATCAAGCGCTGTCAGCAGGTAGAAGGGTCTATATCCTAAAGTTAAATCGGTTAGAAGGGAAGGACTCCAGACCTGCTCGTCTTTGTTCTGTCAGTAGTCCTGGCAGCAGTGCTGGCTCATGTGAGGGTCCTGTGTGGCCCTGACCTAGATAGCTCAGGTTAGCCCAATCTTGTCAGATCTCAGAAGCTAAGCAGAGTCGGCCGCAGTTAGTATTTGGATGGGAGACCACCAAGGAAGTCCAGGGCTTCGACGCAGAGGCAGGCAATTGCAAACCACCTCTGAATGTCTCTTGCCTTGAAAACCCTGTGGAGTTGCCAAAAGTTAGCTGTGACTTGATGGAATGTTACACCTGCAAGGGCCCTGTCTTCTCTCTGCAGGGAGGGATTGACACACGTGTGCGTGGCATCGAGGTGCTGGGCCCCAAGCCCACCTTCTGGCCGATCTTCAAGGAGCAGCTGTGCCGGCGCACCTTCCTCTTCTACACCACCAAGGCCCACACCTGGTGCCAGGAAATCTCTGAAGACCGGAGGCAGCTGCTGCAGCTCTTCAACAGGTATCCTCGTCCTTCGCCTGGGGCTGCAGATCAGGGGGCCGCCCGGAGAGCCTCACCCCTAGCCGGGAGGGAGGGAGGGAGGGTCTCACCCACCTCTCGTTCCCAGGCTCGGGATGAACGGGAAGGGCTTAGCGGCCTCGCAGGCGGAGATACTCCCGGCTCAGGTGGCCATTCCCAGCACCCGCTCGCCTGTCGGTCTTTATCCACTGTTGTCCTAAGCATCCGTATCCTACATGGGCCATCGTAAGGGCCCAGTCTCTGGTCCAGATGTGCCCACAGCCAGGGGTTCTCCGGGCTTCTGTTGGCAGTCATGGCTCACACAGCACCTCCTTGGTGTTGCAGGCTGAACAGTGCTCTGCGCCACGAACAGGACTTTGCCGACCGCTTCCTTCCCGACGACGAGGCTGCTCAGGCCCTGGGCAAGACCTGCTGGGATGCTCTCATCACCCCCCTGGTGCAGAGTATCACCTCTCCAGGTACCGCCTCTTCTTCCCGGCAAGGCCCCTTGGCTGCCGCGGTGGCCCTCTGCTGACACGTGTTCTTCCCGCCCTTCTAGACCCCAGTGGCGTCAGCCCCCTGTCGTGGCTTCTGAGCCAATACCTAGAGAACCTGAAGGCAGCGGCAAGGGCCAGGAAGCGAGCGGCCGCTTTCAACTCTTGCGTGCGGCGACTGAGCCACCTGCTGGTGCACGTGGACTCCAGCAGCCCCGAGCCCGAGGAGCTGAAGGCCCCTGTGAAGTCCAGTGAGTGTCGTCCCGCCCCGTGGGGGGGCAGGCGGGTGGATGGGCAGCAGAAAGGACGGGTCGTCCCTTCTGAGCGGAAGGCGGGAGGGTAGCCGGGCGGGCGGGAGGGAGGAGTCTCCTCACCCACCTCTTGTTCCCAGGCCGCAGGATTAACAGGAAGGCAGAAGAACGGGAAGTGGGGTGGGGTGGTTCCGTAGGGAAGGAGGGGAGCTGGGAGTGGGGTGTGTCGTTCTCGCTGGGAGCCTCCCACCAGGTTTCCAGAGCCCCGTAGGATCGAGGGGCGTGCGTGTGTGCGTGCCTGCGCGTCCCCTACCCCGGCTGGAGACCTTTGTCCCCTGCCCCGGCAGGAGAACTTTGTCCCCTGCCCCGAGACCTTTGTCCCCTGCCCCGAGACCTTTGTCCCCTGCCCCGAGACCTTTGTCCCCTGCCCCGGCATGAGACCTTTGTCCCCTGCCCCGGCATGAGACCTTTGTCCCCTGCCCCGGCATGAGACCTTTGTCCCCTGCCCCGGCATGAGACCTTTGTCCCCTGCCCCGGCATGAGACCTTTGTCCCCTGCCCCCTTTGCAGACGGGAAGGACGGGAAGAGCAAGGAGTCGAGTTCCGGGGTTGCCAAGCCGGTGGAGAAGAAGCCCAGCAGCACGGCCGGCATCACGCGGTGCTGGAAAGGGGTGGTCCAGCAGCAGGTGAGCTCCCCTCCCAGAGGCACAGGCTGCCCATTGATGCACGTGGATGCACGTGGATGCTGTCACGTCCTCACCTTCCCCTGGCAGGCGGCCAGCGGCCTCCAGTGCAGTGTCCGCATGTCTTGGGGTGTCTGTGTGTGCCTGTGTGTGTTGGGAAACTGCTGTTGCACGTTCAGAAACCCCGAGGCTGTAGCTCGGTGGGGAAAAGGCTTCTGGGCTCCGGTCCTGGGTGGTGCTGGTGACTCACAGGCCTGGCCTGAGGGGGGGGGGGGTTGGGGCCCTGGGGGAAGGACGACTTTGCCCCCCCCTTTACCATACGGACGCCGACATAATGAAACATCACTGTTGTTTTCTGTAGCCCGAGAAGGTCGGACCAGAGCCAGTGGGTTGAAATTAAATCAAAAGAGTTTCCGGCTGAGCATTGGGAAGAACTGCCTGGCCGTTTGGAAGGGGCTTCCTCGGGAGGGGGTGGGCTCTCCTCCTCTGGAGGTTTTCGAGCAGAGGCTGGGTGGCCACCTGGCAGCAGCAGCACGGCTGGTTGTGTGGACGTGGGCACAGCGGGAGAGGGGGGGTAGGGAGGGTTGCCTCGGGGCTTGGTTCTCGTGGCCCTTTCTGACACGCCCAGGGAAATGCCAGTCGCCACTTTGGGTTCAGTCAGGAAGCGGTTTTTCTCCAGGCCAGTTTGGCCCCCAGGGATCCTGGAGGTTTTTTGCCACCTTCAGGGCATGGAGCAGGGGGGTCACTGGGTGGGTGTGTGGTGGTGGGGGGTATTTGTCAATGTCCTGCATTGTGCAGGGGTTGGACTAGATGACCTCGGAGGTCCCTTCCCACTCTAGGGTTCTGTGATCACCCAGCTCATTCCAAGGGCTGCACCCCTAAGCATGCTTGCCTGGGGGTGGTCTTTGGAACGTCTGAAATGTCCCCACGGGCCGCCAACGGGTTTGCCTCCGCTCCTGCCGTTCTGCCCAGGTGAAGCGGTTCCTGGAGTTCTCCTGGCAGGACCCTGACTTCGTGGAGCAATACTGCAACGTCTACCTGCGGCTCCGCATGGCCATGGAGGAGCTCTTTGGCCAGCAGATGTGCTTCATGCTCGCCCTGCGGCAGGGATTCTCCGGGGGGCTGCTGCAGCTCTCCTTCCTGACGGCCATGCACGTGAGTCGGGGCTGACGGGGGCTGGGAGGAGAAGGGCACTTGGCCTGTCTTTGGTCTCCTCTGAGGCCCCTCGTGCCAGGCCTGGCCGTTAACCTTCCTTTGGGTCTCCTGCAGCTTCTCTGCCTTCTCCAAGCCCCACCAGAGGGCTGTTCATGGGCCGTCTCTCTCCCGGGCTTCAGGCCCCAGGGAAATCGTACCAGCCCCTTCTGTGGCGTTCTTGCTGCTTGTCTGGTGGGAGGAGGAGTCCCTTCGCTGCCCTCTTCCTGTGGCTCATCTGGCTTCTCCCGCTCTGTGCGCCCCTCCAGGTGAGTGAGCAGTTTGCCCGTTACATCGACGTGTGGATCCAAAAGAGCTGGGCCGACTTGGGCAACGTGGAGACCCTGCGGCGCCTGCAGCGGAGCCTGGAGCCTGTCCTCTTCCTGTCCGGTCTGGAACTGGCCAACACCTTCGAGCACTTCTACCGGTGAGGCCTTTGTGGTAGGGAGGAGGTGCAGGACCATGTGGTGCTGGTTCTGCGGGCGGCGGAGGGGAGGAAGGCGTTCGGCAGGGCCTGCTCGGGACAAGGGAGGGCCAAGCGCCTCCGGGGGGTGGTGGTGAATGAGGACCGGTAGAGGCTCAGCCATTGGGATTGGAAGGGGAAAGGCCTGCCTGCGGTCCAGGCAGGGCAGGGGGGGCCTGCGGGACCCATCTGTGGCTGAGCGAAAGGCCTGCGGTTGGTCCTCCTTGTTTCTCCAGGTACTACCTGGGTGACCGGCTGCTGTCCCAGGGCAAGACGTGGCTGGAGAGCGCCGTGGTGGAGCACATCGGTCTCTGCTTCCCCAACCGCTTCCCCCAGCAGATGCTGAAGAACCTGAGTGAGCTGGAGGAGGAGCAGCAGCAGTTCCACCTCTTCCAGCTGCAGCAGCTGGACAAACATCTGCTGGAAGTGGATCAGGATGGGAAATACGAGGAGGAGGAAGAGGAGGAGGAGGGCGAGGTGAGCGGAGGAGGGGGGGGAGGGATTGTGCAGAGACTCAGTGGTCAGACCCTCGGCCGCCAAGACCTTTTCCCCTGGCCCATCTCCCCGGCTCCTTGGGACCCCCTGCTTGTCTGTCAGGGCTGCCGTCTGGACACTGGATCTCTTGCGCTCCCAGGTCATGGAGGAGGAGCCGAACGGTCAGGAGGAGGAGCCGGAGGTGAAAGTGCTGGCTTTGTCTCCCCGCTGCTGGACCATCTCCCCGCTCTGCTACCTGGAGGAGCCGGCCAGATTCTTCCCCCCATCCCTCAGTCAGCACTTGGGCAGGTTTGCTGACTTCTATACCCAGAGTGAGTGTGGGGCTGTCAGAGCGCTGAGAGGGTGGGCCAGTCAGTGCTGCTCATGGTATAGCTGTAAAATGGGGAAGGGCCCCAAAATCAGGAAGTGGCCAGTACTGAACCCTCTGCAGTCCTTCTGTGCCCAGGCCCAGAGTTGAAGGCAGTGCAGAAGGTCTGTCTTTTGAGAGAAGGGGCTCTCTGTGGCCTCTCAAGGACACGCTCACGCACACGTACGCTGGGCTGGTGCCAGAGGAGATCCTGCCCCAGCACGGCTGCATCCCGTCCCTACATAGTGGAAGAGAGAGGATTGTTGTGCTGTTGGGAGAGGAGTTCGCCTAGCCCTGGAAGAGTGGCTTCTTTCTCATATTTTCACCCTTAAGGCCATTGTGTGGTAAGAGCTGGCGTCCCTGGCATAGAGAGTGGCACGTCCCCGTTTCAGTCCTGTTAGAAGGAGGAGCTCGGTTAGGTGGGAAGAGGCTCACGTGGGAGGGCTGCAGCCAGGCAGAGTAGAGGGGGGGGGGCGAAAGGGACCCACGGTCTGGATGGTGAGAGGCAGCATCAGATGACGTATCCTTTGCGAGGTCTCGTAGAGCCGGGATTTTGAGGGCTTGGAGAAACGGGGGGGGGGGGGTTTGGGGGGGGGGGGAAGCACGATCCCCCTGCCTGCAGATGTACATCCTTCTGTGCTTCAACAGTGCTGAGGTTCTGCCTGCCTTGATATTAATGACTTCCTTTGCCTCTCTGGTTTCCCGTAACTTGTAGGACTGAGCACAAGCTCTCATAACCAAACCCCTGTGGATTTTGCACTGTGAGGTCCCAAGCTCTACGACATGGGTATTTCCCAGTGTCAAGTCTGCTCCACCCCCATTCTGGTGATTTATGCAAACCTTGTACTGTTCTTGCTGTAAAACTTGCAACATCTTAGTGGAATTTGGAAAAACCCCTGCCAAGAGGCATGGGGGGGGGGTGAGAATTAAGAAATGGTATTGGGACACTGGCACATTGGAGATGAAGGCTGAGATCAGAGTAGCAAGCGTCACTGCACCAAATGCCATTCTTTAATTCTCACCTCCACACCATCTTGGGGTAGGGAGTTCCGAATTCCCTAAGGTTTCCTGTCTCAGAAGGGTCTCATACTTGCAATACTAATCCCTGTTTGGTTGTGTGTCCCCCCGTCCCCCCCGTTGACCCTAGGAAGTTCTTCTGGAGACATTGTTACAAGCTACAGGTCTCTCCCTGACCCTCCTGGGTCATGCACTGAAACCTCTGGTGGAGAAGGAGCTCCTGATCCAGAATCAGGGTAATTATGGAGGAGAGAAAGGGAAGGTGGCATGTAGCTGGCTCTGTGTGAGGCGGGTGGGGCTTTGATAGCTTCCTTCTGTGGAACACTTCGCTTGCCAGGCCCTGCTGGAATAGCAGTGCACAGAGCCTTCCCAGCTACATCTCACAGAGAGGAACCTGGATTATTCCTGCTAATCTCAAACCTTCTGTTGTTGTTGTTGTTTTTGCACTAGGTGTGTTGAGGCTGAATGAGAAAACGCTGGCCCAGTTTTCTGGCCAACACTTGGCTCTGCAACCAAAACAGGCATACTTGAATATGGTGGAGAATGAAGGAAGCGCTTTGGAGAAGAAAAGGAACTTCATCTGTGGCCTGATTATCCAGATCCTCAAAGAAGAGCGGGCATTGCACATCGACAGGCTCGTGTTCAGGGTACGGAATGTCAGGATTCTGTCTTTGCAGTGCGGTTCTGCTGGTAGCCGTAAAGGAGGTTGATTCACTCTTGTGCTCTTCTCAGGTGATAGATGACTGCCAGAAATTGGACTCTGACTCTGCACCGAAGTTCTTGAGCTACTGGAGCAGCACAGACGTCCTGGCTTGCATTCTGCATCTGCTGAATCAGGGCTCCATCCAGCGCCAGGACAACAGGCCACAACTCCTGGAGCTCGTCTCCCCAGATCTCCCACCCCCGGCACTGCCAAAGAACCAGCCTCAAGTAGCATTTCAGACCGTCCAGATCAAGAAAGTGCCCAGCGTGCCCTGCGTGGAGAAGAGACAGACTTTCTCTACCTTCAGGTAGAACTGGCTGCTGGCCTGCGTTTGTGGGCCTGTGTGCAGGACTGGTTGCTTATGAGTGTGACTGTGTAGACTGCTACCAGTGAGTTCAACAAAGAGCATAGTGTCGGGTCAGCAGCACAAGCTTCCACCGCAAGTGCCTGCTCCATCTGCAGGAAAGGGGTGTCCTGCCCGGTGATTGTCCAGCTTGTCTTTTACTGCCTTGTGGCATGTCTGCCGTTGCAGAATAAGCAAGCATAGTTGGCACCAGAGAATGTAGAAAGCAACACAAGCCTCCCTCAAATGTCCAAAGTAGCTTTTGCACCTAAAAATCCAAGCCATTCGGAAAGTTCCTCCTTCCTCTAATTTATCTAATCACCTTCTTTTTGGAGTATGAAATTGCCACGGGAGTTTGGTCATCCCCCCTCCCCCCCGTTTCCTTACACGGAATGTCTGATGAATGGTCCCTTTCCCTGTCCCTAGAAGCACCTTCTCTGATTGATGCCTCTGGCATTAAGGGAGGGAGGAGCCGTGCTGATCCATTTGCAGATTCATCCCGCTACAGGCCAAGGATGGTGACTCAGTGAGCTGAAAAATGCTGTTCTCTGGGCGTCCTTCAACCTGTTATCTCTATGAATTTGTCCTTGAAGCCTTAAGCAACCTTTGCTGCAGAAAAGAGCAAGAGTCCAGGAGCACCTTAAAGACTAACAAAATTTGTGGCAGCTTTTGTGAGTCACTCTGCTGAGCAGTTTTCTGTCACAACTCTTGTTAGTCTTTAAGGTGCTGCTGGACTCTTGCTCTTTTCTCCTGCTGTGGACAGACTAACACGGCTCCCCATCTTCATCATTTGCCATCATCTTTGTCTTTACCTATGTAAGAAGCCAGTGCAGACGTCCATATTCAGCCACTCACATACCTGCCTGATGGGTGCAATACAGAATGAGCTTAATCACAGGAAGCTATGGGCCATAAGAACATAAGGATCAGAACAGGGGGTCCTGTCTCACACAGTGGCCAGCTGGTTACTCTGGCGGGCCAACAACAGGGCGCAGAAGCTGATGTTGCCTCCAGACACTGGAATTCAGCAGGTCGCTGCCTCTGAATGTGGGGGTTCCCTTTAGTCCTGAGTAAAATGCCAGTGCTTTAGGCCTCCACAGACCTTGGGCATGTGCTGAGAGAGCTACAGATTGAGCCATCTGCCGTCATTCCACGATTAGAACTCAGCAGGAAAAGGTGGCTGAGTTCTAATCTATGCTTGTGGCTGTTCCTAGGTTTGTGGAAGCAGGTGGCAGCTTTTGCTCTGGGCCTGCGTTCCTTAATTCTGGATTCCCTCAACCATAACTGCGAGCTGGTCCATTATATAAAAGTGTGTTGTGCTTCATGATGTCATAAAGTGCAAAATATAAGTAAGTGTGATCTGAACACTGTCAGCGATCAGTCTCGTTTTGGAGAGGGCGTGTGCAAAACGTCACTTTTCCTGGCACAGCTCTGGCAAAGCCCTTCTTTCTGTCTATTGTCTGGGTTGCTGAAGAGAGACTCAGAAGTGAGCGAGGTGGTTTCTCCCTTATTGGGACTGCTGTAGCCATCGTTCTGTTCCCCGCTTTCCTCTTGCCTACTTCCAGTGCTACCCCCTTTCTTCCCCCTCAGCATTGTCTTCTCGCCCTGTAGTCCAAAATCCACAACCCTAACACTTGGGAGTGTCCCAATAAATAGTCACGTTTGCCCAAAATGTATTGTATGGCTTCCTTGAACTACTGGAGACAGGAAGGGGATGGAGCCATGGGGCATCTCAGTTCAGTTGCTTTGGAAACTAGCCCAAGACATCCCACCTGTCCCAAGGCCAGTGCTTGGAATGATCAGTGTTTGTCAGCTGCACGGCCTGGGGCAGCTTGCAGCTCCTCTCTTCCCTTCCCTTCTTTAAATGCTTTGAGCTCAGTACACAGGAGGCCATTCCGAGGCAGCTCCCAGCACCTTGTGGGTTCCCGGTATCCCAGGCAAGTGCCTTTGTTCTTAATGCAGGCAGTGGAGGGTCCACACAGCCAGTTATCCCAACCCCACACGCGGCAGCTGTTCTACACAAGCCAGGAGGCCATTTGTACATACCATTCACCTGTCATTTATACAGGCCTTTTCAGGAAGCCTGTGCACTCTTTTCATCCCTCTCTGCCTTCTCGCTCTGTGTGCAGCACAAGACCCAGCAGTTTTTAGGTGAGACTGCCAAGACGCCAAGGAGGGCAGAAGGGAGTAAGACCCCATTGTGGCCGGCTTGCTCTTTTAACATAAGAACATAAGAGAAGCCAATGCTGGATCAGGCCAGTGGCCCATCTAGTCCAACACTCTGTCACACAGTGGCCAAAAATACCAGGTGCCATCAGGAGGTCCACCAGTGGGGCCAGGACACTAGAAGCCCCCCCCCTCCAAGCCCCAAGGATACAGAGCATCACTTGCCCCAGACCAAGAGTTCCTATCTATACCTTTGTGGCTAATAGCCACTCATGGACCTCTGCTCCATATGTTTGTCCAATTCCCTCTTGAAGCCGTCCATGCTTATAGCCGCTGCCACCTCCTGTGGTAGTGAATTCCATGTGTTAATCACTCTTTGGGTGAAGAAGTACTTCCTTTTATCTGTTCTAACCTGACCACTCAGCAGTTTCATGGAGTGCCCATGAGTTCTTGTATTGTGAGAAAGGGAGAAAAGGACTTCGTTCTCAACCTGCTCTATCCCATGCATAATCTTATAAACCTTGATCATGTCACTTCTCCAAGCTAAAGAGCCCAAGCGTTTTAACCTTTCTTCATAGGGAAACTGTTCTAACCCTTTTATCATTCTAGTTGCCCTTTTCTGCACTTTTTCCAATGCTACAATATCCTTTTTGAGGTGTGGTGACCAGAATTGCACACAGTATTCCAAATGAGGTTGCACCATTGATTTATATAGGAGGGCATTATGATACTGGCTGATTTGTTTTCAATTCCCTTCCTAATAATCCCCAACATAATAATAATAATAATAATCTTTCAATTTATTAATCGCTCAATCCTGCAGAGCTTGCTGGCTCTGAGCGATTTACAGTTACTCATTCACGCGGGACTAACAATGATTTATGGGGGTAAGGGAGGACAACATATATCTTTTAAATCACACACATTCACAACCGGCGGGGATTTGTTCAGCTGCAGGGTCAGACGTGTTCCGGCGGCATATTCACTTCGGCTTGGCTAGATGACGTCAGCTTCTCCAGGTCTTCAAGTGCAGCGCCGCACTGCCACCGCCTGGCCGGAACGGCCCATTACAGGCTTCTCGGAGTTGAAGAGATTTTCTTAGGCTTTTCGATCTTGCG
Organism: Gekko japonicus; assembly: GCF_001447785.1. Classification (NCBI taxonomy): domain Eukaryota; kingdom Metazoa; phylum Chordata; class Lepidosauria; order Squamata; family Gekkonidae; genus Gekko; species Gekko japonicus. The sequence continues at coordinate 611,505 of NW_015175982.1, forward strand.
AGCTGAGCATTCCGTTAGCCGGCTAACACCTCCCCCACCAGGGTTTTTTTTTGGTGTGCCCACCCTCTCTAAGGAGTGGTACCCATTTTATCTACTCGCCGAAGCTTTCAAACCGCTGGGTGGACGGCAAGCTGGGGACAAGGCTGGTAGCTCACACCAGCACGGGGCTAGAACTGACAGCCGTACTGTTCAGCTCAGATGTTACTATAACCAGAGGATAAATCCTCTGTGCCACCGCTCCCCGGTGGCCTTTTTTATTGCAGTCGCATACTGTCTTGACATTTTCATTGAGTTATCTACTATGACTCCCAAGATCTCTCTCTTGGTCAGTCTCTGCCAGTTCGGACCCCATCAACGTGTCTACTTTTCTCAGTGGTGGCAGCGGCATTTGTACTCTTTCTCCTCTGCGGCCAGCTTGCTCTCCTCCTGGCAGCACTTCACATGCAGATATGAGAGTGCAGAGACGACAAAGAAGGGTGGGAGCTGTTGGAAAGGATGAGCCCTCTACTTCCATCCCTGGCACGAGGCTCGCACTCTACCCAGCCTCCAGTCTCTTCAACAGCAGCTGTGTCAGAGTGAGAACCACCTGCCAACCACTGGCCTCACCAGGCAATAGCCTTGCCCCATATTCCTGAAACACGGAGTGGGTGCCACACTGGGGACACAGTCCTTGCATGAGCCACAGGCGCCGTGTCACAGAGCCATTTGGGGCTCCTGAGTGAGTATCGCTGCTTTAGACTCTTTGAGCTCATTCAACCATTTCCATAGTTCTCTGGATGGACTCCAACCCCTACTGCACAAACAGCCAGCCAGCCGGCATTTCAAACCGACCCACAAATCCAAGCAGACACCTAGTCACAATGGTACCAGCATTAATTTATTAAAATTAATCCCGAAAGCAACCTTACATTAAAGTTTAACAAAAATAGAATCTTGTAAAAAATGGGGTTAACCCACCATCCCTGCTCTCCTAACCATGAGCAGCTGCGTCCGCCAGGCAGGCGCAATACCACAGTTTAGGTCTCTTGAGTTCGGTAGGATACACTTTCAAGGGGGGGGGGGGTCCGGTTTGGCAGTTCTGGTGGCACAAGCTCCAGGAAAGCCAAAGCTCTCGCCTTGGAGCCTGCCTTGTTGTGGGGGGGGGAGGGGTGTAAGAGAAAGGAAGAAGGGGTGTGTAATCCGGTCAGGGAGGGCAAGGAGGCACCAGCAGCTGCCACAAGAAGGCTACCCTCATGACGCCTTGCTGTGATTTCTGGCTGTCTTGTTGAAGCCACGCGCGTACTTTCTGAAAAGGACGAAGAAGAGGCCCGCCTTCCTGTTTCGACAGCCGTCCCATCCTACGGTTTGTGACAGCTGATGCTGCCACTGCGCTGCCCGCTTGCCTGCCTCTGGTCCCTCCTGACAGGGTGAAGTGACCCACGATGGTAGCCCAACAAGGAGTGGGGCTTGGCTCAGCTTACGGCTCCCGAGACTGGCCTTGGGGCCGTTTGAGAGAAGGGCTGGTCTAGGGGGCTGGTGCTGGTTACAAACGGAGTGTACGACTCCAGCTCCTTCCGTTACAGGAGACGGCCACCTTCCGTGCTGGAGCCTGAGGCGTGGTGGAGAGGGGCTGGGACCTGGCCTGCCCCTCACCGGCATGAGCAGCAGGACTCCCTGGCACCAGGCTGGAGGACACAGCGGTGCTGTTGCACACAAGCAAACATGCAGTGGTGACACGTAGTGGAAGTACAGCCGGGGGGGGGTACAGCCGGGGGGGGGGGGGCGAGGGGCAGGGCTGTCATGGCCCAGCCTCATTCCCCGCCCCCCTCCCGGACCCTCTGTAAAGGTGGAACAAAAGAGTCTGAGGAGGAGTATGCCTCTCCCCATAAGGTATTTCCGTCTTTTTCTCGCTGAAGAGCACTCATCTAAACTTCTCTGCTGTTCCCTCAAAAGGCAGCTTACTGTGCTTTAAAATAGCAAAGAACTCATCCTCTTGCCCTTCTGCAGCTGCAACAGCGGGTCCCCTCCTGCCTGCTGAATTCTAGCAGGTCCTGGCCCAAAGGCTGCTTTGAACCCTGCCAGTTATGTGCCATCACCTCCTTGTGCGGCCAGAGCCGATGAACAGGAGACGCTTCTGCCGTTGTCCCCCCTCCCCCCCTCACTCACACACACTGCTTGAACCACAGTAGTAGGAACCGTATGCAGCAGCTCAGAGCCTGCTGCTGGAACAGAAGCCCCTACCCGCGTGCCTTTCCCCCCTGCCATCTCAGTGCCTCTTGCGCTGGCTCGGGCACACATCCCAAGAGAGCATGAAGCTGAACACCCCCAGTCCTCTCGCAGCAGGGACAGAGCGAGCTGCTTCGTGTTCAAAGGAGACGGGATGCTGAGGTCCCAGCAGCCCTCTGTGAACTCTGTTAGGTGTGACTGCAGAGCAGCACTTGTGGGCAGAGGTCCAGCTTGCCCAGAATGCAACTGGGAGAGTTTGGCTGGGTAACCCTACAGGAGGGCACTAATACAATATTCCCTACTAGAGCAGTTACAAAATAGCAGCATGTCAAGAAACCAGCTTCCCCTTTCTTGCCTGTGACAGGAAGGGGACGGGGTTCCCAGCCGCCACTGGCACAAAGCCCCACAGGGAGCGGTAGGAATCCCCTCGGCCTCCGCCCCACCTGACCCCCTCTACTGGAGAAGGCTGGCCTGGCACTCTAGTCTCCCGTTCAGGCTGAGAAGCCTGCTGTGTCTTTTCTTCCATTTCCCTAGGACCCAAGTTCATGTTAAACTAAAATTCATGGGTGAGACGTAAAGCAAATCAGGATGCTCCGTGCCTGGGGCGAAGGGATCGAGCAGGGCCCCAGCCAGATCGGGGATCCAGCACGGGGCAAGTCAGTCTTCAGCAGAAGCGACAGAGCTGGGAACGTGTTCTCTCCGTTCGGCGCGGCTGAGCTCCGGCCCTTCCAAGCTGCCCATTCTGCTTCGTTCGATCACACGTTCTTTGTGTAGCCAAAGATGCCAACCGGGAAATACTTGACATGTGTTGGCCACTGTGCAGCCAGCTGGAAAAACTTCACATCATTCCACTCCACACCATCAATACAAACTGTAAGAGGGGGGACAGAAAGATATTCAGGGGGTGGCAGGAGTGAAGACGGGACCAAGTGCTCAGTCTCACAGCTGGGGTGAGGAACCACTCTTTTGTTAAAGTTTTCTGTGGTAGTGGAGAGGGCGTTCAGCTTAGCCAAAGATGGGCCATTTTCTGGAGTATCGGGGGGGGGGGCTGCTGGGGATCACGGTCCAGCGAGGTGTTCAGGGAAAGGACCACAACTCACCCGTGATAAACCCTGCGCAGGGGAGGCGACTTACCACGCAGCATGGTGTTTTGGTGCTTGGCCGTGCAGATCAGACGAGTGATCCCCTCTATCACTTGGCTCTTGGGTTCCAAGTCCTTCTCTTTCGGTTTCTTGCTCAGAAACATCACTACCAAGGACAACACAATAGATTTTATAACAGAGGCATGGCCAGGCAACAGGTGAACCAGCACACAGTCAAAGGCCTGGCCTATTCCTCAGACTATGCAAAGAGCCGGCCACCAGTTTGCCCACAGGAATGGAACAAAAGCGATGGACGGACAGAATGCTTGCGGCCTGGTACCTTTCTTGTTCTTCTCCTTGGTGACCACAGTCATAGCCATTGTGTTGGGCGGGGCCAGCTCACCGGGGCTGGGGATGCGGCTGACCTGGAGGGAGCGGAAATTACTTTTCAGGGTGTTCTTGATGCCCGTTTCCCGCTTGTCAGCCTCTTTTCTTTTTTCTGGCCCCTGAGCTGTCCAGTAGTCGACCTGTAGACCCATCACCTCCACACCAGGACTCAGAGAGCTGGAGGAAGAGGGAAAAAGTTACGACAACTCTGAGCTGAGACATAATCAGCGGGATCATGGGTGGTGCAGCCCTTCCTGGAATGAACCACTTCCAACAGGAAGGAGGAGGGGTGTCTAGTGTTTAAATGTCCCATATAAAAACTGCCCAAATATAGAAAGCTAGGAATTCAGAGAATGGTTCTAACTTAGCATTCATTCTGACATGCTATTTTCCCCCTGCAGTTTTTAATATAGGGTAAGCATTCAAACATGTAAAACACTGTCCCCTTACAGTCTGCAGTACCTATGTAGTGCAAACTATACCGCATCTGAGCAGCCATCTCTACAACTCACCCTGCCATCCTCCATTCCCACAGCAATCATAAGAACATAAGGAGAGCCCAGCTGGGTCAGACCAGAGGTCCATCCAGTCCAGCATCCTGTCTCACACACTGGCCAACCAGTTCTTCTGGATGGCCAGCAGCAGGGCACAGAGGCCCAGGCCTTCCCCTGAGGTTGCCACGCAAGCATTTGTCTCCAACTATGCAAGCGGTTGTCTTTCTACTTCCACGCTCAACTCCCTTCTAGCAGTTCGTGCACAGATGCTGCCAGTGAAATCTCCCAGCCTAATGTTCGACAGCAGGCTCTAGCCCTGTTATGCACCACAGCCTCACTGCACAGACGGACCTATCGTCATCCTCCTGCTCTGGGGAATGGGCAGTCTTTCTAAACCCAGCTGCTTTCTCTCACTGTTATTTATCCTTGCACTCAGCACGCTAGCTGAATCACTCACAGAAGATTCAACAGTGAAGTCACTGGCAGTGGTCAACTGTTAGTCCTCCGGGCCAGAATTCCCACCGTGGTTGTAGCTGAGAGGTGCTTACCCTGCTCCCGAGAGCCCACTGCTCACTGATGGGGAGGGCGGCGGGGTGCCCACGACCTCCTTGGTATAGGGGACCCCTCCGCCGGATGGAGAGGATGAGCTAAGTAGCGAGGGGGTGCAGATGGTGGCATCATCAGAATCAACTGCAGGAAAAGGAAAACGGACACACCGGTTATAACGGGGAGGTTCTCACCTCTCGGCCTCCGTGCACTAGGGTGGTCCCTGCCTGACTGCGGTCGGGCGCAAGTGACCCCACTGGAGGCAGCTGGCTGCCGGTTGCTTGACAGCAGGGCCTCCCGAAGGATGGAGTCAGGCTCCCTGGGTGCCCCCCCCCCCAACTCCTGGTGGGGAAGAAGTGAGCTCTCATTGTCTAACTCTTCCCAGAATGGATGGATTCGGGCAACAGGCGTGCCGGCCTGTCCTCCCTTCTTCTCCAGAGAGCAATGCCCCCTTGTGACCACAGATGGCACTGCAGGCCTCTAGGGCAGCCCGCTGTTTTCAGGAGCACTCTGAGCTTTTTGATTCCTGACAGTCTCCTCTCCAGGGACGCACCAGCGCATGAGAAACGCAGGCACAGCACACAGCCAAAAGAGTAAGCACCACTGGGGGTCACACCTTCCTCAGATGGGCAATGCAGGAATTCTACAGGCAAACGAGGCAGTGCCCCTGTTTCTGATTGGGATGATAATTTTTGCCTCAAGTTCTGATCAGTTGTTTCCCCGTCTTCAATGTAACAAGGCCTGAGAGGCTCCAAGGTCCTTGTGGGCTTCTGTCGTCCATGCACAGACTGCCTTGAAGTGTGTAAATGTTTTACGACCTTTGCCTGGTGGGCTCTCAGAAGAACTACGCAGACACCTATTTAAAGCATTTGTGCCCTGACCTTTCCACTATCAAGATTTAAAAAAATAAAGTCCATCTCAGTCTTCGGAGATGAAATGTCTGCTACAGTCACTTTACAGAGCAATCGTTTGCCTGACGTGATTTCAGTCTTCTAGGGCCTGCCTCACACTGGCCCCACTGGAGTCTGGAGCCAGGGTGGTACAGTGGCTAGAGTGTCTGACTAGGATCTGGGAGACCCAGGTTCGAATCCCCACTCATGCCAGGGAAGCTTGCTGGGTGACCTCGGGCCAGTCACACTCCGCCTAACCAACCTCACATGGTTTTTGTCAGGATAAAACAGAGGAGAAGAGAATGTTAGAAGCCACTTTGGGTCCCCACTGGGGAGGAAAGCTGAATGCAGAGGTCATTTCGGGGGGGATCGCGGGGGATCGCAGTTCCCCCGGGTGAGGTGCGAGGGGGTGGGGCACACGACGAAGCCCTGCCCCTTGCTTCTGGCCCTCATTCAGCCAGGAGGCGGCAGGAGAAGAGGGAGGGTAAGTTGCTTCCTCCCCGCCTCTCCCCACCCCTGCCTGCCTGGGGCCAGGGAGGGCCTTGGCGGGGCTTCCTTGCACTCCCGCCGGCCTTGCAGGTTCACCGCCGGGCCCCTGATGTCAGGGGGTGTGGCATATGCTAATAAGTTATGCTAATGAGTTCCCCTAGCTCTTTTTCTACGAAACTACCCCTGGCTGAATGTAAATAAAGTAAAAATTTTAAAAGATTTTGGGGCCCTGGGGCGTTGTTGGCTAGCAACCCCTTCCAAATGGGCCTTCTCTGCAGCAGGCCCCAAGCGGTGGAGCCTGTTGCCAGAGGAGGTGCTCCAGGACGTAGATCTTTGCCCATTTAGATGGAGCACAACATCCTGTTTATTCAGCCAGGCTATTTTTTTCCCAGGTTTGTTAATGTGCTTGCATGTTCTGATTGCTGCACAGTCTCCTGCTTTCATCTCCTGTTTTGCATTTTGTTTGATTTTACTCATTTGGTGGAGAGCTCTCACGACTGAAAGGCCAATTACGCATCCTCCCTAGCGAAGGAAGGAACCGGCAGGAGGGGAGAACAAAGGGAGGCCGGCTTGGCAGGAGCCCGGAGGGCCCGTCTTGCCGCCCCGGCTGCTGCTCACCTGAAGTGCTGAAGGACTGCTCCACCAGCCCCACCTTCACCACCTGCCAAGCAAGAGAGAAGAAAGGGAGAACTCTGCATCAGAGCTGAGCCCAGGGTCGTCTTTCAGCGCCCTCCCTCCGACCTTCAGCCCAGCAATGGAAACTGCACCTCTTAAAGGCAGGGCTTTGGCTTTCTTTCCGAAGGCGAGCCTCTGTCCTGTTCAGCCTCCTCCTGAGAGCACCTCAGGGCTGGTACTCCACCAGAGAGTCCTCCTCCTGCTTATTTACGGTCCCCACCCCTGACAATACTCACCCCAACAAATGGCACAAATTTCTGGCAGGAATCCTCGTCTGGGCTGCAAAATGGAACACAGGCATTTAAAGGTTAAGAGTCCTCTGCCTGCCAAGGCAACTGTGAAGCGTGGCTCGTGCGCCTGGCTTCACCTCCCAGAGTCCCTTGCGTCTCACATCACCAAGAGCCTTCCAATCTGCAAGGGAGCAGCTCTACCCCTACCAAGGTGCCATCTGACACAAGCAGAAAAGGCCAGGCTTTTTGCTGGCTCGGGGGCTTTGGCTGCAGACGTCCCAGCAAAAGCCTGGCATTATAAACAAGCAGTGATTGCAGAGCCAAGCAATGAGAGTTCTTCCTCTTGGGAGGTGGGAGCAGGGGAGGAAAAAGGGGGGGTGAAGCAGGACCGGTTCTTCTGATTCACACAGCACAGCACTCCACCACCACCCCCAAACACTGGAGTACAGGATCACACAGTACCGGGGGGGGGGGGGACAGCAGGAGTCAGATGCAGCTCAAAAGGGGAATTTTCCCCTTCCTTCTCCTCCCCCCCCCCACTCTATTTCCACAGCAGGGAATTCACACATGCAAACCAGAAGCAGCCAGCAGCCCCCGCCTCACACAAAGGCAGGCAGGGAGGGGATCGGTTCTGTCCCTAGACAAAGAGATGAGATGGACGGACACGGGAAAAGGCAACACTGCAGCAAGCCACAGTCCAATACCTGATATAAAAATCAAAATAGAGGCTTCTTTTCCTTGAATGCCAAAAAACCAAGAAGAGGGACAGGCATAAGCACTGCTGGAACACAAGCGGTTAAGACAGCGGCGCTGGGAGGCACCACACGGCGCTGAGTGAGGAGGCCGAGGCAACCCATGTTGCTCGCTCCTCCATGGAGGAAGGCGTGGGCTGCACTGGTTCTCGTGACAGCTACGACGAGGCCAGATATTTTCCTCCAAGCACCCCAGGTCTGCCTAAGCAAAGAGGGCTCCAAAACCCTTGAGGACATAAATGGGACTTCCCTTGGTGTATTCAAGCAGTGGCTTTCTGAAGCTCTTAATTTTATACTTGCAAACTAAGCCAGAAGCACAGAAGGATGGCGGAGAGGAGCTTGCAAAACACGGGAACCCTTTTCTGTTTGCATGCGCGTGTAATGCTTATGCTGCTACCTTAGCCATGGAGGCTCCGCTGTCATCTCCACAAGTGACCGGAGACTGATGCCAGAGCAGCTTAGGTGCTGTTCTGATCAATTATAAAAGCACCTGTAAAGTATTCCAGGGCACAATATAGGAATCAAAAAGTTCTGCCTTCCATGCCATGCCTTGTAAGGAACCCCTGAGCACTGGCACACACACCCGTGGAAAATGTTTGAGGACATTCTATGCCGTGTGCTCAGTCTATTGAAGGCACTGATCAAGCCTCTTGGGTTCACTGTCAACCCATGTGAACGAAGTGCGCACTCAGCACTGCACACAATGCTCTCCTATGGCTGCATGTTGCAGAGTATTAGGGCAGGAATGTTCCCTTTCAGTGGGATTTTGTCTGTCATTATTAGCCACAGCACTGAGGAACCCCAGAAGTCCTGGAAAACAGGTCTGAAAACCACTGTGTTAAGGGAAGAACTGCAACTGCATGAAGATCGGTTGCCAGTGGAGTGGCGTCCTACAGCTGCAGAAGGCTTCTGGTCTACTTTACTGCAATCACTTAGACAAATGGAAGGTGCGATTGCTGATTTTTAAGGGGGAAACAGTGCCGAGGCCTACTTCTAGTTCTAGACCTTTGGCACAAGTCTTGCCTACTGTTTCATAGATTCTATGTGCGGACACCATGTTATTGACTATTTTTTTAAAAAAATCACTGGTTTTAATATGCTGCTATCGTATCCATTCTTGAGTTGGGTCGCCTAAGCGATTTTGTGTGTATCTTTGATTGCACAGCATTAGCCCGCTCTCTCACATGACTCATCCAAGGCATGGAATTCAAGCAGCCAGAGAGTCCTCGTGCTTGAAACTCAGCTGCTTCCCGGAAGCCCAAAGCCTGCACAGGGCAATAAAGACCAGCCCAAGACGTTCTGAGATCCCCAAAGCACCTGCAGTGCACTGTCCTCAGACATGTGCCCCAATTGTCCCCCGCCACCTTGCAGAAGGCGCAGGGGGCACACTCTTCTGATCAGACGCAGCTTCCCTGGCATTCCCCAAGAGCATCACTGAGGGTGCTGATGCTGCTGGGTCAGCTCTGAGCGCAGTGGGCTCATGCAGAAGCCAAAGACATGCCAGCCCAGAGCTCTCAGCGCCCTCTCTCCACTCAGCGCCCTCTCTCGATAACGCTCACTCCTGATCTGCAGCCGCGCAGATTCTTGACACAGGCACCTGTGGGCCTGCTTGGACAACCCCCTGGCTGTGTGGGGAAGCCGTAGCGAAAGCCTGTTCACATTGGCCCCCCAAGCTGGTGGCAAGCTAGTCAAGAGCATACATAGCTTCATGCAGCACTAAGGTTTTGGGTGCACCGCACGGCAATTGTCTTGCAAAGCAATGCTTGAGGTGACATGCCAAAAACCACAGCTTGTGCACAAGGTCAGCCCACCACAGGCTTTCCCCATAGCTCCCATGCCCCCCCCCCCAGGTGCTTGTGTCAACAGGCCGGCTGGAAGCAACTTCCAGAGCTAACCCCACCGCCACGTCCCTTGTCTCTTCCTCCTGGCACAACATGGCTGCCAACGGCTGCTTTGTGCAACGGCTATTCCAGCAAAAGGTCTCTCCTGTTGCTCTGCTCATCAGTGCAGGCCAGCGGCTGTCACGTTTGTCTCAGGAGGCCTTAAACGGCCACAGGACAAGAGTGGGCGATGAGTTCATGAGGCAGCCTGCCTTGCTAGAACAGACTCCTTTGACCTGGCCTGAGTCGGTGGCTCCTCTGAACCGGCAGCAGGTCTGCTTACAGGCTTCACTTTGCCAGCTGCCATTCCCTGCCACAGGCTTCAACCGCTCCCCTTTAGTGGCGATTCAAACTAAGCGGTGAACTGGCTGGAGGGGAGCACAGGAGGCACCGAGAGCCGAGTATAAGCTGGTGCCCGTTTCGTTGCCACCTAGGCCAAAACCCCGGATGGTGGAATGAAAGCTCTTGTTCTACAACTGTGCAACGGGCATGATGTCTAGATCTTGGAAGCCTCTCCATGGATGGGGCATGGGAGCAGCAGAAAAGCAGGTGCTCGCCCCTCCTTCCCCAGGCACCCCTGCAGTGAATGCAGCAAGCCAGCCGTACGTACTGCGTGCCGATCCCTGTTGGCTGTAGGGGCAAGCAGAGAACAGCAGGGAGTGAAGTACCCCGCACACCTGAACTGTGGCAGGAGGAAGCACAGAAACAGCACTTGCAATTCCCAAAGTCACCGTCTGGACGTGCCTTTATGCAGGCACAGAACTGCCTTCTCCCCGCCAGGAGAGGAAAAACTGCCCGTCTGTTGCACCCTGCTGTCCTGTGCTTCAGGGGAGGTTCAGGCAAACCAGAGCCACAGAGTAGCCCACTTACAAGGTTACCCAAGTGGCCTGATGAATGCATGGAGAGGCAACGGTCTGTAGCCTCCAGCTCCCTTGGCTGCCTGTCTCACTGCCCGACCCCCTTGGGGAACTGCTGGGAGCAACCGGAAACCGTGTTGGATAGGTCCAGCACAGATTCACGAGGGGTACAGTGTGGGGCCACATCTTTTGCTGAGCTGGGGGGGGAGGGATGGATGTAGAAGAGGAAGAATGCCGGCCCCCTTACCTCTTCTGCTTGTAGGTTAACATGGCTTCAGAAATGGGCAGCTGGTGGGACAGGCTGGCACCCGCAATGAACTGGGCAAGCCGGCCAGGGACATCCACGGTGTCTGGGAGGGGGACAAAGAGAAGTGTTAGACGATGCAGAGAGTGGGCAAAGCCCCTACAGTCCCCTTCTGCACAGTTGCTTTCCCATGGCTGCTGGTGCTCCTGCCTGTCTCCTGGGCTATTACCTGAGCTAGGGGGCTCCGCTCTGCTGAAGAGCTCCCTCCACGCTGTGTCCAGGAACAAAGTGCCGTACCTGTTGTCCACAGAACCAAGGTACTTGGCCAAAGGGTGAGAGCCTGGGAATGACACAGAGGAAACGGAGGCATTAAAGAGAGTGTGTGTGTGGGGGGACACACACAGTAGAACCCCCCATTGTGTCTGTGACCCACAGCCATACCCTATTTCGGTTAGCCTGTCTTTCGCCTCTCTAGCCCAGGTTTTCTTTTCCATCCTTGGAAAAGCTGACAAGACAGTCCTGGTTGATTCCACAACAGCCATTTCAGCTTAGCATTGCCTTGATTCATTCCCTCAATGTTTACGGACAGTCCAAGTGATAGATGTTCCAATATCCTTGGTGTGTTTCCGCCTTCTCTTTGTAGCAATTTTCTCTCTGATCCGTGGCAACTTTTTAAAACTAGAAACCACTGGAGCACCAGCACAATAGCAAAGCACTACTAAAGCTTCCCAAGGCTACTGTCCCTTTAAAATGTCATCTTTTCCATCTCCTTCCTGCTTAGTTGCAGTCTCTTCTCCCCTGCAACTGCTGGTCCCTCTTGTAGCATTCATGAATGAATTATAAATTATAAATTATCAGCTGGGAGGAGGATGAATTAAGGGGGGGGGGGTTTGTACATTTTAGCCCAGCAAAATAAGAAACAGGAGCTGAGGAGTATCCATTTGTTCATGAGTGGTGGGAGAAAAACAGCCAGTCAGGGAAGCCCAGGAGATAATTAACTGGCAGGAAACAAAGAAGTGGGACCTTAGCGGAAAGGCAGTTACTTCTGTGTAAATCTGTAGAAAAGTCTTGCCTGTGGGGACGGATCTTTATGGGGAAAGTAGCTCTGCAAGCTGGTTAACAGGTGAAGGAGAGGGAGTCCCTCCTCCCCAGCATCTCCACCATTTATTTATCCACTTGCTGCATTTATAGTCCGCCTTTCTCCCCCTGGGAACCCAAAGCAGCTGACGTTGTTCTCCTCTCCTCCTCCGTTTCGTCCTCACCATAATGATGTAAAGCAGGTTAGGCTGCGAGTGTGTGAGGGAGCTCAGGCGGTCTGCTTGTGACTGGGCCAGGGCCATCCAGTCAGTTAGCTCCATCTGCTGCCCCCTCCCGTATCCCCCACGGCACTCGCCCCGCGTCCCTGCTGCCTCCACCTCCATTCCACACACCCCTCCCGCCTTCTCAGTCTTCCCTCCTGCCTACCCTTCACCGCCTTGCTTCTGCCTTGCCCCCCGCCATGTTCCTTTCCGCTCTCTTTACCCTCAAGTCCTCCCTTGTCTCTGTAGTCCCCACATGGCAGATGTCTGTTCACTGCTTTGGTTTCTCTTGGCGGCCCAAAATGGCAACTGAAATCCTGGCAATGGGTTTTTGTGAGATCTCATGCAACCAGTGTCTGTGCACCTGATGAAGTTGCATGTCTGGGGTTTTTTTAAGCTTTTTGACCCACCCAACTTGGGAGGGGGGGTGTTCTGCCACCCTGGAGGTTTCCCTGGGTTTGCAGGAATATGTATCTCAGCCCTGGGTGACTTTTTCTGATCCACATAATGGGGCCACCCATCACTATTGGGCACGATACTAAGTTTTAAGTGGAACCCCCGCCTTGAGCGTATTCTTGTTCTAAAATAGATCATTATAAAACCACACTCAGTCAACCAACATCAGTGCCCTAGGCTAACAGAATGCTCTGGCCTTTCTGCGTCAAGACTTACCCAAGGGCACCACCAGGAAACGGAGGTAGTTGAGCCAGTCGGGGGTCTTGCTCGCCAGCTGCTCCACAAAGAAGCGCAGGATGATGCTCAGGTAACTCTGGTCCCCCGCCACAGCCACTTTCACAGGAGGAGGCATGTGGGAATTACAGTTGCAGCTGCCGGAGAAAGAGAGATGCTGAGAGGTCCAGAGCGAAGCAGCACCAGAACAGGAAAAACAAAGCAAAACATGCACGGCGTCCTCTCCCCGCCCTCCAAGTGTTCACAGATTCTGGATTAATGGCAGAGCCTTCGGTCAACCTAGAAAACCATCCAGACTCAGACTTTTGATGGAGCTGGGATAAGCATGTGCTCCAAAGATGGGGAAACAGTCTCTGTAAATGCCTCTTTGGGATACAGGGCCTGAGCAGAATTCCCTAGGAGAAAGCAGGAATCACTGCGTGCTCTATGGATATTGAACTGCAGAGAGGGTGTTCTGGCAACAGCTAATGCGTGGCACACACCAGCTGGTTCCATGCTGCCTGCGGGCTGTACTCACTATCTCTGGATGCGAGCAACAATAGTGTTGAAGGCAGCCTGGACATCCGCCATGGAGCAGGTGGAGACGATGGGCTGCTTGTGTTCCTGGAGCTGATCACAGAGATACTGCCAAGACAAAGCCAAAAATAAGAATATGAGGGCCTGCTTTCTACAGAAGCAGACCCACTGACCCATCTAACCCGGTATCGGCTCCTGTGACTTGACAGCCACTTTCCGGTGTCTTGGGAAAAGGTCTGGCCCAGCCCTGCTGCCAGGTTCATGTGTTCTGAAGTTGACAGAAACGGAAAAGTGTCTCCTTTCTCTGAAAATAAGCTTCCACCACACCAAAATCTTATTCTAAATTTCTTATTTTTAAAATCGCTTTATCGATATATTTGGTGGGTGCCGCATGACGGAGTGAGTTCCTGTCTCTGGCCCAGCTCCTGCCAACCTAGCCGTTCGAAAGCAAGAAATTGCAAGTAGATAAATAGGTACCACTTTGGTGGGAAGGTAACAGCGTTCTGTGCGCCTTGGTGCTTAGTCATGCCGGCCACATGACCACGGAAACGTCTTCGGACAGCGCTGGCTCTTCAGCTTGGAAACGGAGATGAGCACCGCAACCCTAGAGTCAGATTCGACTGGCTTTCGAGCAAGGGAACCTTTACCTTTATAAGTACTGTCCAGACACAGCCAACTTGGGTTGACCCTGGAGAGTTTCCATGGCAAGAGACACTCAGAGGTTGGGACCCTGGACTTCCTTGGTGGTCTCCCCCATCCAATCACTAACCAGGGCCGACCCTGCTTATCTCCCAAAATCTGATGCTATCATGGTTAGCCTGGGCCATCTGTTTATTTTATTTATTTACCTCTGTTTATTTTTATATGATTCTATCTAATCCTTTGTTAGAATCTGAGGACTACCAAACTCTCCCAGTGAAACAGGAGAACCACCCCAGCAATATTTCACCTTTGCTTGGCTGGCTCAGCTGAGTTATCAGGAGTGGCTGCCTCGCCGCGTCCCTCCTCCCTGCTGGGGCGCTCTGGACTGCACAGGTTGATCTTGGGAGGGCTGGTCTTGGTCATAGCAACAAGGGGGTCGGGATCAGATGCGTTGTCACCAGGTAAGGCATGCAAAAGATGCACCAAAGCCCTACCTGCCTACCCAGCACACGATCCAGTGTTTACCTGGCCTTGCCACTCAGTGATGTTCACCAGGATGATGCTCTCTGGCAGCTGCTCATCCGAGACCAGGATCTGGTTCAGTTGATCATATACAGACTTGCGGGGCACCTGCAGCAGCCAAGCAAAGCGGCCTTCAGAGCAGCATGAAACCCACCGTGCCTCTCCTGGGCTGGCAGGTGATTTGAAAACATGGAAGAGTTCCCCCCCCCCCCGCAAAAGCAAGAAGCTGCCTCTTTCCTCCACCCCTCTGCCCATCCATCCCTTTCTATGGGGGTCAAGTCAATCCCAAGAAAAAGAGGGCTCCCCCACAACCTGACCTGAGTGCTCTGCCGTGAGTCTGGGGAGCTCTCGCTGTCCAGGCTGCTGGTCCGGTCCGCCTGGCCCTTGGAGTTCTGCCTGTCCTTGACGGACATGCTGCGGGGTCGCCACAGCGGCTTGTTCTCAACTTTGCTATAAGACAGAAAGGTCAAAGTGAACAAAGGGGTCCCCAGGGAAACGCTCTCCTTAGCGACTGAGCAACCACAACAGCTGGATTGTGCAAGTCGGCAGTGATGCACAGAGGTCCAGAGAGAGACCATCCAGCCCATGATATTCACAGGGACTCCTTTTCAGGAGGCTCCAAAAAGGCAATTCAAGTGTCTGGCAGGTCTCATCACCTCCATTGAAATCAACTGAGTGTGTCCTCCTGCACCAATGTCCATGTGCCAAACTAGCACTGGAAGGATTTTAGGGATTATTAGGAAAGGGATTGAGAATAAAAGGGCCAATACTGTAATGCCCCTGTAAAGATCCGTGGTGCAGCCTCATTTGGAATACTGTGCACAGTTCTGGTCATCCTATCTCCAAAAGGACATCGCAGAGCTGGGAAAAGTACCGAGGAGGGCAAACAAGATGATGAGGGGGTTGAAGCCTCTTCCTTTTGAGGAAAGGCTGAAGGGTCCGGGACTTTTCAATTAAGAAAAGAGACGACTAAGGGGGAATAAGTAAATATTGGCAGCTGTGTACTTCGAGAAGTGTTGTTTTCTTCCATTCATAATGTGATGGTAAATTTTTAAGAAGTCAGAAATCTGCCTAGCTAATTTATTTGCTGTATTTGGGTTATCATACCGTAACACTGCAAATGACAACATTTTCAAAGTATTAGCAGCAGATTTCTACAGCAAAACATCCAGAGGTAAAATGGTGAACTCCTTGGGGATGGGGAATGGTGTGATACAGCTTTTTGTCTATTGTGTTTCTGTTTAAGCCATCTGTTTCTCACTCATGTCCTTAACTCTGCTGGGAAAGCATTAATGGCAGACTGTAACCAGGAAGGAAAATTGGCCAAAAAAAGAAGAAGCCCACACCTGTTAGTACATGGCTTGTGTGGTTTTTTAGGTATTTAGAAATAGTATTGATTATTGAGTGAGTATTGGAGCGCCGATATTTTTAATAACTGTATTATGTTGTGTTATTGTATTTTTATACTGTTCTTACTGTTTTAATCTGGCATTTATGCCCTTGTTAGCCGCCCTGAGCCTTCGGGGAGGGCGGGATACAAATCTAAAGAATAAATAAATAAATAAATAAATAAACATGACAGAGGTTTACAGAATTATGCATGGAGTGGAGAGAGTCGACAAAGAGAAACTCCCCCCCCCAAAAAAAAAATACTAGAACTCAAGGGCATCCAATGAAGCTGATGTGCAGCAGATTCAGGACGGAGAAAAGGAAACACTACTTTACACAGAGAGTGATTAAAATGTGGAATTCACTGCCAGAGGATGTAGTGATGGCCACAGGATTAAACAGCTTTAAAAGGGGGCATCAGACAGATTCATGGAGGATAAGTCTATCAATGACTACTAGCTATGGTGACTGAGAGGAATCTCCACATTCAGAGGCACTAAACCTCTGAGTCCCAGAGCCAGGAGGTAACATCAGGGGAAGGCCTCGGCCTCTATGCCCTGCTGTTGGCTGTCTAGAGGAACTGGCTGGCCACTGTGTGAGACAGGATGCTGGACTAGATGGGCGTCTGATCTGATCCAGCAGGGCTCTTCTTATGTTCTTAGAAGCTTTCCTGATGACTCCCTTTCAGATGGAGTTCATTACAATTAATTGAATTTCAGCGCTTTCAGTGATTTACCTTCATAGGGCAAGATGGCCAGAAAGACAATAGCTCAGCCAAAGCTGCCAAGGGAGCTTCCCATATTGGTGGGTCTCTGGCAGACAAAACCAGCACACTCTGATCCTCTGGCATGTGGCCAGTGTGGCAACTATTCCCCATCAGGCCGGTGAACACGGACCACACCTTCCTTACCTGGGGGAGACAGTGGCTGGGAACTCAGGCTTACTGGTGCTGCTCAGCTGGGCTAGTCTGTCCACACTGCTGTCCTTCAGGGATGTCTCAGTTGTTCCTGGGCAGGATTCGTCCACTTCCAATTCCTGAGAGGGTGCACAGAAAGTATTGGGGGGGGGGGCTTTAAGCCCTAAAAGAACATCAAGTGGAGGTTTCAACTTGGCAGCCCCCCCCCACCCCCGAGGCTTCCAGAAAGCTGGTTACTTCACCACACAGTACACAGTCACTTTTCCCATCTCCTCCAAATTAGGCTCTTGTCTGCTCCTCGGCTTTCTCTACACACTCAGTACCATGACTATATACAAGTTTTCAGACACATCTGCTAGATTTACTGGCCACATCCAGAAGGAGAAGGAAAGAGAAGTATTTCCTACTTCTTGGGGACATTCCTACTTCTTGGTGGCCCAACACTTTCAGGACCCTGACAGTTGTGGGAAGATCCAGGAGGGCAATGTGGGTTTCATGGCTCTACAAGGCACATGCTATGCAACCGAGCCACAGATTGAGCCACGCAGGTCAGCTGGCTAGCAGGACACAGCTTCCATTAAATGGACCCACGAGAATGATACTGGTGCAGAGGATACCATTTTAAACAATCACACTGCTATACGCACCCGTTTTCCCCAGCCTGTGCTTCCTACCAGTGTTTCCTTTCGGGTCCTGACCAAAAGTGGGTTGCAAAGCCTGTGAAAGTGGGTCCCAGGATTTTGCAGTTTTATTGATCTGTGCATGTTGGGTGTTTCTAAGTGGGCAGCCACAGAAAGTAATTTTGGGATTCTGGACCACTCCACCAAAAACGTTGGGGACCTCTGAGATAACGCTAGCAACAGATGTACGTCACACTGCCCTCGTGTGTTCAGACTGCAGAAGTGCAACATAAACAAGCAGGGCTGGAGCCAAAGCGACATACTGACATGTGTTGGAAAACCCATGTCGCCACTGTTAGGGCACAGCTGTGGTCCCTGGGAAAGGCAGGCTCCTGTCTCCCATGACAACCTCCCCCCCACCCCATGCAAAGTAGGTAAAGCCCCCCAAGCAGCCTAAATCTGGTCACACCCATCAGCTTCACGCGCAAGTGCTTGACAGGTGTCTGGCAAACCCTTTTTACGTACAGACTACTGGGAACAAATGTGTTCTATGAAAATATTCAGTCTCCCCAAACTGAGCAGCATTCAGATCTACCTTCAAGCAAAACGAGGCAACTGGAAAAGGTAAAGACCATGCCCTTAACCTGGCATTCTGGACTTACCATCGCCGCTGTTTCCATAGCAGCTTCATCCTGGGCGCGGGGAGCACCCATCTTCCGTTTCTCTGCTTCTCCCTGGGCGAGTGGAGGAGGGTGGGAAGGCAGGTGGGGGGGGGGAAACAATCAGACTAGAAGTGAGGATCTCTGATCCACGCATCCCGCAAGCAGGGAGTGACGGCAGGATGGTTCCAAGGAAAAGGAAACATCAAAACAAACGCTCTCCCCGCACACTGACCAAGCCGCCCCAGGAGGGGAGACCACTGGCCCCTGGTGCTGCAGGGACCAGGGTGGCCCCGGCAGAGCAAACGCGTCCAACTGGCCTGCTCTGGACCGCTCACGAGAGAAAGACAGGAGAAAGAGAAAGAAACACAGGAGGGATTGCTCCCGATAGCACTCTCAGGTTCTGGCGGGGAGGCCCAGACAGAAAGGCTCTGCTCGCAGGGGAAGGAGGAGCAGGAGGGAAAGAAGGAAGCGGGAGGAGTAACTCACAGGGCTGCCCGACTCTCGCTCCTGCCCTTTCTGGCCGTGCAGACTGCTGATCTCAGTCTGGGAACCAGAGTGTGAGACGCCCTCAAAGAAGCGCCTGCAGAAGAAACAGACGGACAGACAGAGAGACAGACAGACAGACAGACAGACAGAAAGAGAAGTGAGGAAGAAGTGAAGTCACCGTGACCCCAGCTCAAAGCCCTCCTCCGCCTCTGCGCCCACGGGCAAACCCGCCACCAGAGCCCGGAAGCTTTATGGTGATACAAAAAGACAGACAAAGAAGGGGCAGGGCCTGGTGAGCAGCATTAAAGAACAAAACCACAAAAAAACCCTTGAGTACAGAAGGGATGCAAGCAGTGTTCCCTCTAAGCTGAGTTAGTGTGAGCTAGCTCACAATCCTTTAGCCTCCAGCTCACACATTTTTGTCTCAGCTCAGGAAGGATGGCTCCAGAGCACACTAATTAATGCAGTAGCCAAATCGCTCACTCACAACTTCAATGCCAGTAGCTCACAAAGTAGAATTTTGGCTCACAAGACTCCACAGCTTAGAGGGAACATTGGATGCAAGAGAGCAGAGCGCCTCTATTCCCAGCCAGGAAAGGTTGTTGCCCCCCCTGCCCTTCCTCCTGCATCAACTAGAACCTCTCTGCGCAGGCAAACAGGAATCCTCGATCTGGGAAACTGGGGAGCTCCCAAACTACAGGATGCTAAGGCATAAAACAGATGAGACGGCGTCTTCATGTCTGCCACAGGGCTGCCGCTGCCACTATTTTAAAAGCCTAAAATGGGCATTTTTACGTTACCTATTTTAGGCTTCAATAGGATGGTGGTGGCCCTGTGGCATTCTCATGTCCAGTCGGGCCCTGAATAACAATGGAGAGCTTAACCAGACATGATGCTTTCCACACACACACGCTCACAGAGAACTTGGAAGTGCTGGTTCCATTTGGTTATGGCCTCTGAACATGGAGGCTGTTGCTCCTCCCTCACTGGTTAAGAACAGCAGACTCTAATCTGAAGAGCCGGGTTTGATGCCACTCTCCTCCACATGAAGCCTGCTGGGTTACTTTGGGCCAGTCACAGTTCTCTCAGAACTCTCTCAGCCCCTCCTGCCTCACAAGGTGCGTGTTGTGGGGAGAGGAAGGGAAAGGTGAGTGCAAGCTGCTTTGAGACTCCTTTGGGCAGAAAAAAGAGGGATATAAAAACCAACTCTTCTTCTTATTCTTCTTGAAGGGGAAAAAAAACTTTTACCTTGAGGCAGGGACAAAAAAGGAGTCACAAATCTTCTGCTTGGAAAGAAGGAAATGAGGAAACTGAAAATTCAGAGAGGACCAAGAAGAGGATGTTAGAAGATGTACCAAGAGGATGAAGAGCCACCACTGCCTTTGCCAAACGCATTCTTTCCCCCAACTCCCTGCCATCCTCCCCCCCCGCTACACCCTGCACTATGAAATGCCTCTGGGGAGAGAAGAAGCCCACGTGTTGTGTTGTCCTCCCCTTCCCTACCTCTCCCGCTCCCCCCCCCCCAGCCCCTTCTCTTTGTGTCTCATAGCGGGATTTTCAAAATTTCCCCATGTTCATCTTTCCAAGCACAATTACGATTCCCTTTTCCCCCTGTCCTCCAAGGTTTTCCCTTCTATCCTGGAAGAGCGATGACCACCACACTGAGTGGTTATAATTAGATGGACACAGTGCTTTAAAGCCACCTGCGCACATATCCTATTAGGCCCTTACCAGAAGCCTGAGGCAAAGAGGGACAATGCGAACAGCACTTCTCTGGCTCAAAGCATGCCCTGATGCACAACCAAGTCACAGGATCTGAACGGAGGACGGGTCTGACCTGCCTTCTGCTCCCCCACGTAGTGCAGGTGCCACATGTTCTGAGAGGACATAGTTCCCCATTTGATGCGTATGGCATAGTCTGGACTGGGGTCTCTAATACAGTGCCCACGGGCAGCATGGTCCCCCCCCAACACCTTTCCTGGCACCTACCAAGTGTTTCTTGAAAGTGGGCAGGTTCAGATGGGCCTTTCCCCCCCAGCAGAACTTCTGACTGGCTGTTGGGGATCTTACAGGCTGTGCAGATTTTGTAGAGGTTGCTTTGGCAAGAGCTGCCAACACAGAACAAGGATCTTCACAGCACGACCAAAGGTCGTGCAAGAAAATATTTTAAAGCAATACATTCATTTTAAAAGGCATCTTGTTATGCAGAGCTTCTGTCTGAAATGTTGAAGAGTTTCTGTGAAGAAATGCATTTTTCCCCCTGGGAGGTTTGCAAGGAGCGAAATTGTGTTTTAACAGTTTTTTCCCCCTCTAGGCAGACACCAGGCCAGGAAGGAGGAAGTCAGTCAGTGGCTTTCCAGGCTCACCTCAGCTACTTCTTAAGATAGGCTAATTGTTGTTCAGTCGCACAGTCAAGTCCTGCTCTTCGCGACCCCATGGACCAGATCCCGCCAGGCCCTCCTGTCTTCTGCCATCCTCTGAAGTTTGCTCAATTTCATCTTCGTTGCATCTATGACACTGTCTAACCATCTCATCCTTTGCCGTCCCCATCTTCTTTGACCTTCAATCTTTCCCAGCATCGGGGTCTTCTCCAGTGAGTGCTCCCTTCTCATTTGGTGGCCAAAGTATTTGAGCTTCAGTTTCATTATCTGGCCTTCCAGGGAACAGTCAGGGTTGATTTCCTTTAGGATTGACTGATTTGATCTTCTTGCAGTCCAAGGGGCTCTCAAGATATGCTAATAGGTCTAGCTAAAGACAATGGCATGGTCAAGCTCTTCCCCTTCTTCAAGTAGGGAACACAGACTTGGAGGGCTTTAGGCTAGAACGGATCCAAGAATAATCTCCAGGAAGAGGCCCTAGGAAATGCTTCTCTGAAATGGTGTGACTTGGTCAGTGGGTGGAGAAAGAGATATGACAAAAACTCCTTGCAACAGGAAGGAGGGCTCTTTTTCTTGGGTGCTGAGGCCATGAGAGGAGACAGGACTCCTAACTAAGGAGGCAGCTATTGACCACAGATGACACAAAGTTTGCAGATGACACAAAATTAGGTGGGATTGCTAATTCTGAAGAAGACAGAGTCAGGATTTCAAAATGATCTAGATAGGCTGGAACAGTGGGCTGAGACAAATAAAATGAATTTCAATAGAGACAAGTGCAAAGTCCTACACTTAGGTACAAAAAATCAAAGGCATAGATATAAAATGGGAGGGACTTAGCTTGACAGCAGCACATGTGAAAGGGATCTAGGTGTTCTGGTTGATCACAAGCTAAACATGAGCCTGCAGTGCGATGTGGCTGTGAAGAAAGCTAATGCAATCTTAGGATGCATTAACAGAAGCATTGTGTCCAGATCAAGGGAGGTGGTAGTTCTGCTCTATTCTGCTATGGTCAGGCCCCACCTGGAGTACTGTGTCCAGTTTTGGGCACCACATTTTAGGAAGGATGTTGACAAGATCGAGCATGTCCAGAAGAGGGCAACCAGGATGGGGAGAGGGTTGGAATCCAAGTCTTATGAGGAAAGGCTGAAAGAGTTGGGTATGTTTAGCCTGGGAAAGAGAAGGCTTAGAGGGGACATGATTGCAGTCTTCAAGTATTTGAAGGGCTGTCATGTAGAAGATGGAGCAGATCTATTCTCTCTTGTTCCGGATTGCAAGACTAGATCTAATGGGTGGAAATTACAAGGGAGTCGTTACCAGCTAAATATCAGGAGAAACTTCCTAACTGTAAGAGTGGTTGAGCAGTGGAACAGTCTGCCTCGGGAGGTGGTGGATGCTCCTTTGCTGGACATTTTCAAGCGAAGGCTGGACGACCATCTTTCGGGTATGTTGTAGGTATTTAGGGCTATCTTTCAGTATATTCCTGCAGAGTGCAGGGGGTTGGACTGGATGACCCACAAGGTCCCTTCCAACTCTAATATTCTATGATTCTATGACCATGTGATTGGCCTGGAGAGCTGAAGGAGAGCTGAAGGAAGCCTCAAGATAATGGTAACTATGTAGAGATCTGTAACTTCTTGAAGCTACAGAGCCTGTCCTATATTTCAATAGTTGATAGGGCATGTATACAGAGAGAGAGAGAGAGAGAGAGAGAGAGAGAGAGAGAAAGTGCTTTTTACCTATTTCTTTTGTATCCTTTGCTCAATTTGGTGCTGTGCTAAAAGTATGCGTATTCTCTTTTAATAAATATTTTATAACTTTTAATGCTGGTAGTGGTTCTCTGTACCACACAGACCTCCATCATCTCAGACACACTATTTTAAAAGGAGCTCCAGGAGGAAGGCAGGCAGCTGGCAAGTGGTTATTCCTCCAGGGGCACACAAGGCAGTAATCCTTCCCCAGCGTGACCAGGCACTGGGCAGTGGGAGACACAGAGGCAAGGCCTCAGATCTTGGAAGAGAAGCTGGGAGTCTTAACCCTACCTGCTTCTGTACAAAGGTCAGGTGGTCGTGGCAATCTATCCTGAGAGTGGAAGAAAAGGCTCTCTCTAGAAGGGCAGGGTGGAATAGGGCCTGCAGGCCAGAGAAGGCAGTTCCGCCACAGTTACTATGAGTTATTCACCATCTCACTCCAACATTTTGCAGTTGGCCCCGCCTCCTGTGGCAACTACTTTGTGGCTGTGCCCACCATCCTGTGTCAAAATTCCAAAGGTGCCCACAGGCTCAAAAAGGTGGGGAGGCCCTGGTCCTGACTGTCCTTTCCACACCACTTCCTTCTGCATCAGAAACAACACTTCTTACCACCACGGACACAACTTAACCATCAGAAACAAGACTGAGCACTGCTGTACATTTAAGGAAGCATGTGTATCACAAAGGGACAGTGGCCAAAGGGGCCTAAAGCACAAAGTCAACTGAAAAATAAGCTGGGAAAATGTTAATTGGTAACTGACTTAAAATGCCAGGCACCAGAAAGGACAATGTGCACGACAATTCCAGGCTGCTGCCACTGTGTGGCAGAAGAGGAAGAAGGAGACGTCTCAGGCACTTCCAGCTTGCATCCCACCCCCAGCTATGACGGAGAAGAGGCAGGTGCAGCCATGCTGCAACACAGAGCCCTCCAGCAGGCAGCACAGGCTCCTGGCATCATTGGACTGGCCCAGGATAAGGACTACGGCAACCTTGCTGAAGCTAAGCAAGTCGAAGATCTTGTCAATGGCTGCACAGGGAGACCTTCTGGGGACTAGGTTGCCTCAAATTCCATGACAGATGGCAGGCAGAATACAAACGAAATAAAATAAACCATGGGTAAATTAATGAGATGGGAAGGCTCGGTTCAAAACTCAGCTTGGGCATAAATAGAGTCAAGGGACTGCTGCTATCTCAGCCTCATTTCCATTGTGGGGATAACTCTGGCCTGCCTTGCAGGTATGGTGTAAAGACTGCTGAGGTACTTATGAAGGCCTACTTCCTCTTGTTAGAAAAAAAGGTTTCTTTCAAAACTTCTCCACAATGCCTAAATAGTGCTGGGGAGAGGGGGAACAGCTCAGTCTGCTTAGCAGGAAGTGTCAGATTGAATTCCAAGCATTTATTGTTCAAAAGGGGTGGGATAGACCCTGCACGAGACCCCAGAGTCTCACTACTGGCTGGAGCATGTAATAATGGACTAGATCGACCAATGATTACGATACCACAGAAAGCAGCTTCATCAATGTTACACAAAGCAAACAGACCTCGGTGTCAGTCAAGACTAGCAACAATAGAGTAGTAACACCATATATAGATTCCACAAGTAAATCTATATAGTATGTGTATATTTTATCAGAGTGCAATAAACAAAAAAGAATAATGTGTCAATATCTCATTAACGTCTCATATAGTATGTGGGTGACTCTTGAAAAAGACTGCAAAACAGTACTTTACCAGTGGACCATGGACTTTGCCACTGTATCTGATATTTATACTTACTAAATACCTTGTACTATATCCTTGTACTATATTTATACAGAAGCAGTACTGTATATATATATATGGTATTATTTATTGTTGTTAGTCTTGACTGACACCGAGGTCTGTTTGCTTTGTGTAACTTTCCCACTCTTGTGGGAAAGATTATATGTCTTAGTATTGGGTGACACATGTACAAGGCTGCTTTGATATTTGTGACTTTCCACTGATACTTGTGATTTTCCAGTTGTGAATTTGTGAAACTTACATGATGACTTGTTGATGAATGCATAATGATAGATATATAGTTATTGAATGAGACATTAAATGGGATATTGACACATGGTTTTACATTTTTGTTGTTTATTGCACATTGATATAATATACACATATAGATTTACTTGTGGAGTCTATATATGGTGTTGTTAGTCTTGACTGACACCGAGGTCTGTTTGCTTTGTATAACATTGATGAAGCTGCTTTCTGTGGTATCGTATCATCGTATTGTTGATAGTCATAACTGTTAAACAGCAGCAACACAAATGCATGTGGAACACCAAATCTAAACCGATCTTTATCCCCCAAATCATGCTTCCAATACAAAAAAAAGCTTGCTGCAGAGCAAGAGTGCCATTGTTTGCCAACTCCAACACAACTGATTCTAGCAGTTAAGCAGGTAATGCCATCAGGCTGATGAAGCCTGAAGTGAGAATATATGGTAAATGGATGCTGATCAAGGAAGTTCCTAGGAATTGTACAGGAACTGTCTCTGTCTCTACAAATAAGGTCAACAGGCTTCAGAATCATTCCTTTGGTCACCTATGGTGAATAAAAATGGCCTCCAGGTGATCAGGTAGGGGAAACTCCAGTAAAATCGATGAGTCGTTAAGATCACCAAAGAGCTGCAAATAGCATACATGGGCATATATGGTAGGAAGACTTGTAGCCTTTGTGGCTTCTTTGCAAAGGTGAAGGACGCCCATTGTGTCCCACGGCACTCAGGACCACCTGAGATGGGCTTCCACTTCTATCCCCCAACCCCACACTCATGCACAACGTTTAGGATACAGGAAGAATTTCCTAGCAGCTCAGCCACAACTATGTCATTCTGTTTCCTCAAAACTCTTCCACTAAGCAATATTCTCAGCCGCAGCAATGAGAAAGACCTCCTTCTAGCATCTAATAGTTGGAGGTGAGCATGTATTGAACCTAAAGGACTGAGAGAGATAGAAAATGGAATATACACAAACGTATTCTACTTCTCCCATTGCCATACAATCACCCAAAGGTCCACCAGAGAACGCTACCTGGTCCACAGGATAACAGGCAATTTAAACACTGCTAACAACAAAACAGTGTTCTTGCTCCCTTCCCTTTTCTCTCTCCCCTGCTTCTACAGGCAAGAAGGCCAGTTACAAAGGAGGGATGGATGAGAACAGTAACACCTTCTTTCAGTTGGAGCCGTTTCCCACTGAGGTACTTTGCTGCTCTATCAATCCCTGCTGGTCCACTGCAGTTTACGCAGGGCTCTCTATCAGCCTGTCAAATCCAAGGTCAGCCTCAAGTTATCAGCATCCATCAAAGAACTGTTTTACAGCCCCAAATCTCCCTTTTCCAAGCAAATGAATCAAAATGCAGAAGCCGTCTCATAAGTCATTGCTTTGGCACCCTGGCGTTAGGGCACCATTAAGGAGTCAAGCTCTGCTATGGGAAAGGAAACTAGATTTCCCATTTTTAGCAGTGACTCAAAGTGGAGACTACCTTACCTTTGAGGAGGGAGGAGAATAAACAACGCCCTGAGATGGGCAAAGCCAAGTTTTCGCACTGAATCCAGAGGTAGCTAGGCCTCTGTTTCTCCTGCCAGTTCTTACCTTAGGGTGGGCTTTGGAGTGCTGTGGACGCTTTCGTTATCTTCTATCTCAGGACCACTGTCACTGTTGTTGCATTCCTCTAGGCTATCGTAAAGGAGACCCAAGTCTTCCTCCACTTCTTGAGTCTGATCCACTGGATCAGAATCCAAAACCTGTAGAATCAGAAGCCAAAGAAGGAAAAATACCAGCTAATAGCAAACAGTCAGAATGGCACTTCTTCATTCTTGGAAGAGGGACATTTGTGACCTAAAGAACATGGGTCCAAACACCATACCGCTGGTGATAACAGAAACCTTGAGTGGCATTTAGGGGTCCGCACACATACACACACACACACACACTAATCGGGATTTTTTTGGATTCGGATATGTTGGACTCCAAAAAAATTGGGATTCTCGAAAAACCTGAATTCCAATACCAGGAAGGTATTTGTATTTGGGTTTTTCCAGAAATCCTGATTTTTCCAGCTACATTATACCTTATGGGACCATTATAGTCAATGGGGAATCTATTTGAGGGTATCCAGGGGTCTGGGGACTGTTTTTTGAGGTAGAGGCACCAAAATTTCAGCATAGCTTCTGGTACCTCTCCTCAAAAGACCCCCAAGTTTAAAAAAAATTAGATCTGGGGGTCCAATTCTATGGGCCCCCAAAGAAGGTGCCCCCACCCTCCATTGTTTTCAGTGGAGAGGGAAAAGAAAGCATTTAAGGGAAGGCACTGGTTTTGCTGGACCTGCTGAGCACTCTGTACATGGGCTGGCTTTTCTGGGCTTGAAACCCTGCCACTTGGATTTGTTGAGGTGGCATTGGTTCTGCTGGGCACTCTGTACCTGCACTGGCTGTGCTAGCCTTGCAACCTGCCCTCCCCCCGCTTGGATTTGTTGAGCTGGCATTGCCACAGTGGTGCTGGTTCTGCAAAAATGCCTCCCCCTCGCTCTCTACTGCAGACACTCTCTGGTTTGACATCAGTCCCTGTTTTTTGGAAATAATGGAGGATGGGGGCAACTTCTTTGGGGGCCCATGAATTTCGACCTCTTGCTCCAATATTTTGGAAAAATGGGGAATCTTTTGAGTAGAGGTACCAGAAGCTACACTGAAATATGGAGCCTCTATCTCAAATATTAGCCCCCCCAGACCCCCACATACCCCCAGATAGATTCCTCATTATAGCCTATGGGGATCATTGACTATAATGGTCCTCAAGGGCTATAATGGAGCCAAAGGCATTTAAAGGTATCATGGGCCCTTTAGATGTGTTTGTGAAGCTGCAGCTTCACCGAGAATAGCATTTAAAGAGAGTGCACTCTCTTTAACACCATTTAATTGTCGCTATTGTGTTTTCCCGGATAATCCGGATTTTGTGGGGGATTATTAGGTTTTGGCCATGTTCAATAGCCGAAAATATAACCCTCTCTGTATCTGGTTGAAAGAATAGCTGATAAATACCAATAAGGTATTTTCTGGCTATTTTTCCAACTTGGACAAAGCCAAATGCATACCCCCAAGTGGTATTAACTGCCCTTTCCCTTGTGACAAAGAAGCCCTCGTATGGCACCAAGAACAGGGAAACAGCAGAATGGGGTGGAGTGGCACTAGGGGCAGCCTTCTGCCAAAGGGACTCAGGCATGTCACCGCTACAGTTCTAAGACATCAAAACATCTGTCAGCCTCTGCAGCAGGCACCAGATTTTAGACAGAATTATTCACAGGAGTTTGCAGAAGACCAGCCACCAAGAGTTCAGCCAGTACTCCATGAAGGAACACATATTTGCTCTCCAAGTTCATAAGAGAACCCCTGAAACCCCATTTCTGCTTTGTCAAGAAGGCTGAACATTTTTTTTTTCTTCAGAAACCTCTTTCCTTTACCTTTCCAAGACAGAACTATGTCACAGCAAAACCAGCTCCTCTCAACAGAGTTTGCAGTGAGAATTGCATTTAGTACAATCAGGGCTTTTTTTTGTAGAAAAAGCCCAGCAGGAACTCATTAGCATAATATGCCACACCCAACAACAGAAACCATTAGCATATTAGGCCACACCCATGACAACACAGCTCATTAGCATATTAGGCCACACCCCACGTGTTACCAAAAGTGTGGTCATCCAACCACACCCACCTTTTGCTTCGTATTCTGTTTACTTTGTTGTCAAAACCCAGGGCTTTTTTTTGTAGCAGGAACTTCTTTGCATGTTAGGCCACCCCTAATGTAGCCAATCCTAATGAGTGTCTGCTGTTAGGTGTAGCCTATTATGCTAATGAGTTCCTGCTGGGCGTGGCCAACTCAGAAGCCAGCCGGAACTCCGTTCCTGTGCGTTCCTGCCCAAAAATAGACCTAAGTACAATCTTTTAACCCATGAAAATGCAAAATTAAAGAAGAGAATACAAATTCTGCCTCTTAGATGAAACTGCTGCATGCGTAGAGAGTCCGTTTGTTCCCATGGGGAAGGCTCAAGCTTAGTTAAGACCCAGTGAGACCTAGGATTGGCTCCCCTGTCCTTTTTAAAATTAGTTAAAATCAGCTGCTGGGGGGAGGGGTGATTCAGATCGGAGCTAAAGTGATTTCCCAGTACATCTATTTCCCTATACAAATGGTAGCGTCTGCCCCCCCCCAAAAAAAGCTGCACTATTGCAACCAAGATAAAAACACAACTGAGGTGGGGGGAGGAAGAGAGATTTGCATTGAGAAAATGGTGTCATAGGAGAGGGTTAAACCTCCAGAACTGTGGCACCAATCCAAACAACCTGCCACAAAGCTGCTTTTAAATGATTTTTAAAAACTGCGGAGATCACAGATCTCTCTGCAACCTGTCTAAATGTGGGCCCTTAGTAGCACGACTGCTTTCTGCAGCAAGAGTGTAAAAACACATTCCATGTTTAAGCCCATATGCTTTTACATTGACAAATGGTGTCTGCATATAGTGTGTTCTGTCCATCTGCCTGGAATGCAAGAAAACCGAGGAACTCTTCAGCTCGCCAAGAACTCTGCTGATGCAAGCCCTTCGTCCTCAAGGGTATTGTTCCGTCAGCTTCAGTGAGAGTGGCCTGACCTGAGTTCACCCTGCTGAAAAGATGCGCTGCAGCTATTATATTACCCCGTTGCTTCAGTGGCATGCACGTGGTCAGCCTCACGCATTAGGGGGACTGCTGAAACTTAGCCCAAATTCCTAGGTTTAAGCCTTAGCATCTTCAACTGAGGGGATTTCAAAGCAGCAGGGCTGGGAAACCGGGCATGCCCATGAGCCTTCTGAGCCGGGCAAGAGACTTCATGATACTACATCAGCCATTAGACTGATTCAGCTCAGGGTGGCCCTTGGGTAACACAGTCCAGGGGTTGTGCCCCAAAAAACCTGTCTATCCTTCAACCTGTAACTCAGTCACCACAGCTGTGAACATGGCTTCATTTCTTGGCATGATGACCAACAGATGAGTATGTGAACTGACTGCACTGAAAAGCACTGCATTGGAAAGTTCTGCCTCTTCAAACGCTGCTGCAGTCAACCAGAGACAGACAGACAGTGAGAGACCATGTTTAGAACACTAGAGGAGGATGGGGCTCAAATCCTCATTCTCCCACAAAGCCTACCAGGCAGCCTTTGGCCAGTCACTCTTTCTCAGACCTCACAGGACAGACAAAAGGCAACACTTCTTTACACAGAGAGTGATTAAAATGTTGAATTCCCCACCAGAGGATGTCCGGATGGCCACAGGAATAGATGGCTTTAAAAGGAGATTAGACAGATTCAGGGAGGATGGGTCTATCAGTGGCTACCAGCAGAGGCAGTCAACCTCTGAATCCTAATGCCAGGAAGCACCATCAGGGGAAGGCCTCAGCCTCTAGGCCCTGTTGTTGGCCCTCCAGAGGAACTGGTTGGCCACTGTGTGAGACAGGAGGCTGGACTAGATGGACCACTGGTCTGATCCTACAGGCCTGTTATGTCCTTATGTTATTGTGAAGATAAAATATGAGGAGAATAGTTGTGGTACAGCAGATAGAGGCTCAAGACTAGGATCCGGGACACCCAAGCTCAAATCCTCACTCTGCCACGGAAGCTCGCCGGCTGACCTTGGGTCAGTCACACACACTTCCTAACCCACCTCACAGGAGAATGATGTAAGCCACTTTGGGACCCAATGGGGGAAGAAGGCAGGGTATAAATGAACTGAATAGATGGGGGCAGAGAAGAGACATTTAGCTGGATGGGCGTTTTAAAAAAGGCAAGACAAAAAAAAAAGACTATATGGCTGTGAATTTGGCCTCAGGAGTTAGGTGAACACTTTTTAAACAACAAGTCCCTCACAACCTGACAGAGCTTTTTCTCTAGTAGAGGTACCAGGATGGCAGTGCAAGTTTTTCTTAGAAAGGGACTGTGATTGCTGGAGTATTTTCTACCTAGAAAGCAGGCTGCACCACACACCCCAAGGCAAAGTAAATTCTGCGGGGGATCTATCTCAGCTCCCCTAACACGGTGACCTGTTGGAGCCAGGACGTGCTGGCCACACTCCAAGACTGTGTTTTTCAGCTATTCAGTAACTAGACCACAACAGCCGATCTCCCTGTTCCAGCTGCAGCCTTTGCTAACTCTTCTGATCAATGTGATGCAGTCAAACAGATGGAATCCCACCTTAAGGCAACCTGGGCCCCCTAACAGCATCTGCCATACCTGGCACTGAAAACCTTAATTATGACAGCTGGAAGAAAGACCCAGACCAAAAAAGATACTAAATAATACAATAAAAGACAAATATATTGGCCATAGGGAAGTGTATGGCAGGAAATACTTTCTGGTCCCAAAAATGGTGGCTTTAAACAGCACGTTAATGACATCCGCAGATTTTACTAATGAGAAAAGCTGTGAATGCTAAATGAGGACGAGGAAGTGATAAAAGTGGGCCGAGCAAGATTTTCAAAAGGAAACAGCAAGCGCTGGCTACAAGGCAAGCGTGGGAGGGAGGGAGGCGCCCAGCTAGTCTACTTCTCATGCATGAGAGTGGGGCAGAGAAGGGGGGGCCTTGGAAATCCCATCTGCGCATTGCCAGGAACACATCAACATATTAAGCTGCCATACACAGTGTGTCTAGATCAAGATGGGTATTTGTGTTATTCTGTCTGTAGCAGCAGAAAAGAGCAAGAGTCCAATAGCACCTTAAAGACTAACAAAATTTGTGGCAGGGTATGGGCTTTTGTGAGTCGCTGCTCACTTCTTCAGATAAAGAAGAAGAAGAGTTAGTTTTATAACCCACACTTCACTACATGATGGAGTCTCAGAGCGGCTTACAATCACCTTCCTCTCCTCTCCCCACAACAGACACCCTGTGAGGTAGGTGGGGCTGAGAGAGCTGTGAGAGAACTGTGCCTGACCCAAGGTCACCCAGCTGGCTGCATGTGGAGGAGTGGGGAATCAAACCTGGTTCTCTTAACCACCTCTCTTAACCACTCTTAGCCACTACAACAAGCTGGCTAATGCTAGAATGTGAGTCCATCTGTCCTTATATCTTGGAGAGTGGAGTGATTTCAGATGTTGAATGACAACAGCAGGCAAATGACAATCACAGGTAAATAACAGGCGTGATTAGATTAGGTGTGATATGTAGAGGGGTAGTGGGCATGGAGAAATCAGAAATGGTAACGAGGCAGGAAACCTAGGTCTCAATTCAGTCCAGGAAGATGCATTGTAATAAAATGCAGAGAACAACTGCAATTAAAGTAGTTCCATGACTCTCTGCTTGCAAGGTGTTATTGCTGATGTTGCTATCACTGCCTCCAGGGGTAGCATTAAACTCATGCCACCTAAATTGTGCTGTCACTGTAAATTTGAGATATTACCCTACGGTTATTTCTGCAAACCATGTTGAATACTAACCATGCCTCATCTGCCTCAGGGCACTGCCCATACCAACCTGGCACTGGAACCAGCTAATTCTGTTTTCTCTGACAGAAATGTGCACTCCCTGACATTGTCACAGCAGGCACTGTAGTTGGTCCATTGTCTATAGCCAAGCCCTACACTATAATTGCATCTGGTCCAACCCCTCAGACAGAGATACTCACCTGAAGGATTTACAGCAGACATTTTGCAACTAAAATATCCTCCTGATACAGTAAGTAAGATGATTGGAAAGGCCAGACTGATACCCAGGGACAGCTTGCTACAAGACAAGCCCAAAGCAAATGATAACAGAACACCACTGGTGGTCACGTAACAGCTCACAACTCAAGTCAGCGTATTATTAATGACCTACAACTCATGCTGGATAGGGTCACTTCCTTCACACAGGCACTGGGGAGCTGACCTTTTCTTGCTTTCAGACAGCCTGCTAACCTAAAACAACTTCACACTCACAATTATAAACTACTTAACAGTAACATGGACTCTGGTACTAAGGCCTGCCACAAACTGAGATTGCTGTCATATAGATCTGAGCAACACCATCACTGGACCCAGGAACATCAGCTGTACAATCTCAGGTTCATACTCCTGCTCATCCTCTAATGTGATTTATGCTATCACATGTCAACAGTGCCCTGCCACCCTCTACATTGGACAAAGAGAGACTGCGGAACTGCAACTGATAATGAAGCTCAAGACAATGCATCCTCCTGGACTGAATCGAGACCTAGGTTTCCTGCCTCATTACCAATGCTGATTTCTCCATGCCTACTACCCCTCTGCTTATCACACCTAATTCCATTTGTCTGCTATTTTTATTCGGCATCTGAAATCATTCCACTCTCCAAGATATAAGGACAGATCCTAGCTGTATCTGAAGAAGCAAGCAGTGACTCACGAAAGTGCATACCCTGCCAAAAATGTTGTTAGTCTTTATGGTGCTATTGCTCTTTTCTACCGCTACAGTGTTTCTAGTTTAGACTGGTCCACTATGCTTGGTGGTGACTCGTCAAGGTCTCAACCCAAGACTCTTTAAGAACAGATAATGGAGACTGAACCTACAACTTTATATGAAGGAAAGCACATGATCTATCACTGAGCTGTGGCCTCATCCCAGGTTACAGTAACATGCACAGGTATATTATTAGTTTCCAGTGCAACAGCACTTAATTTTAACACAATCTGTAGCTTTTTAAAATTTCTGTAAACTACTCTGGGAGGCCATGGTGGCTAGAAAGAAATATAAAAATATTTAAAAGGATCGATTTAAAATGAATGTATCCCGTCTCTGTGACCAGACATCCAGCACTTGGCCCCACCTCCCAAAGAAAACAAATATTACATCTATGGCACAAAGATCACAGTGCATCCCTGAAAAATGGGGGTTAGTATCCACCCAAGAGATGTTGTACAGTGGTTTATTCTTACAGGCAGGTGCATTATGGATGGGGTGGTGGTGGCCAAAAAGAGAGAAACCAAGCTGACAACACATCTGACAGGGGCAGATAAAATAATTTCTTACCTCATCAGTCACTTTAAATCTCTTCAGCAGGGCAACAAATTTCTGCTTGAAGTTTGGTTGCTAAAACAGAACCATTAAAAAAAAAGAACACTGTGTGAGATAGCTGGGAGGGAAAGGTCTCCGCCCTTCTATCCTTAACTCTTTTCTGAGGCAGCGCAGGCACCAATCGATGGACTGCCACAAAACCCCTCAGCCAAGGGCCTCTTTGCACATTATGTTTTCCTACACAGCAGTCACTTGTCATGCATAAGCTGCATAAGCCATAACACATCTTGATCCTACGTGTAAATGGCTGTGTCTTTTCCATTTGGGGAGGTGATTTATTCTCTCGTATTACCTATCAACAGAGCAAGGTCTAGCGCCTTTCTCTGACCTTCCCTTAAAAGCAAGAGACAGATGACTATGACAAAAATATAATACTATTTATTAAACATTAAATGCCAGCGGCGCTTCGGGCACTGCATGGAACACAGAAGAGACATAGTCTTTACCCAAAGCACTCACAGTCCGCAAGGCCAGAATGCAGAGGGGAGAAATGCCAAGACTTATTATCACCTCAGCACTGACAGAGCTGTCAGTCCTTTGACAAGCCATTCCTTTCTGTCATGGCTAAAGGCATGCCAATGTGGCAGCCGACTGTGCATTCAGAAGTTAAGGATGCACAGTGCACAACTGGATGCATGGGACCTCTGCCACATCCCTTTCAGCCACAAGGATGCAAAAAGAGGGCTGGGATTCAACCTGTATTATTTATTTCTGCCACCTCTCTGGGGCATTAAAACCCAGCATTACAGACCCAGCCACAGCACAAAAACAAAGACCACTAAGCGGCTTGAAATAACAGTTCAATAATAAAATTACACTAAAATGGTATTAAAAGACCACTTAAAAGCCTGGGTGAGCACAAACATTTTGACGCAGCACCTAACAGAGAGCAGAGTAGGTGCCCGACAAGCCTCAGAAGGGAAGGGCCTCCCTAAAGTGAGGTGCCACTGCCTGGCTCCACTGCTGGACCTCCTGATGGCACTGGTATTTCTGGCCACTGTGTGACACAGAGTGTTGGACTGGATGGGCCTTTGGCCTGATCCAACATTGGCGTCTCTTATGTTCTTATGTTCTTATGTAAAAAGCCCTGTCTCCGGTTGCCATCTGCCTCCTACTGAAGGTGGGGACAACAGAGCGCAGGGCTTGCAAAGCAGATCTTAACTTGCCGGCTGGGCAATATGGGAGGAGGCGGTCCTTCATGCACCCTGGCCCTAAGCCATTGAAGACATTAAAGGTAAGAACCAGCACTCTGAATTGTGCCCCAAAAGAACTGGGCAGCCACTGCAGATCTTTCAGCATTGCGGTGACATGATCCCTATATTCCATTCATGAGAGTAGTCTGGCTGTTGCATTTTGGAAAATCTGGAAAAAAATTCCAGACCATATTCAAAGGCAGCTGCTTCACGTGCAGTAATCTAACCTTGATACAATCAGAGCATAGTCATTCTGGCCAGATCACACTTTCTGGGGAACAGCCATAGACAGTGTACCAGCCAAGGCTGATAAAAGGCACTATGTGCCGCAGAGGCCAGGATCCAGCAATACCCCCAAGTGGCATCCCTGCTCCTTCTGGGGGAGTACAACACTTTGCAGGGCGGGTTTACTCCTCAATCCTTGAGCAACGGTACCTCAGTCTTGTCGGGACTGAGCTCCAGTTTGTTGGCCCTCACCCACTCCATTACTCTCTCCAGGCACCTGTTATGCACAGACGTCCTCTGCATGCACAGACTTCTGGCATTAGGCATGCTGTGTGAGAACATCTGCCAAGTGCCTTAAAAGTCTCTCTGTAGAGACATTTAAAAAGTGCAAGTATGCCTATGGCTGCAATCTTAAACATACTTAAGAAGGAGCAAATGATTTTAGTTCCGTGGCATGACTTCACAGTGGGCAAGCTTAGGCTTTCACTCCATGGATCTTAAGTGGAACAGCACTTGGTCACAAGGAATCAGAAGAATGTACACTCCGTGCTTAAAAACAAAAACATTCTGCAAAGTAGCCCAAATTCTATTTCCCCCAAAAGCTGACGTCCCAAAACAGATCTGGGCTTGGAAGTTGTCTGCATGGATGAGCACCTGAAAACCACTGGTCTCTCGCTACATTCAGGCTGGAGGTGCTCGGAGTGCACCTATAATTGCCATCATCTTTTATCCCATCCAGCCTCCAAGGAGCTCAGGGTGGCAAACATTTCATTCTTACAAGAAGTCTGTTGGGGGACTGAGAGACTGGAACTGGGCCGAAATCACGTAGAGAGCTCCACGACTGAGTAGAGTTGGAACATGGGTCTTCCCTCTCCTATCCAGCATATGAACCACTACATCACTGTGGTTCTCCCTATGCATAGAATACTTAGGGAAAAAACAACAACCCATCTCTTGGTTGTTTTATTTTCCTTTCTTTTTTTGAATGAAAAATTTCAACGTGTCACATAAGCTGCTCAGAGCTTTTGGGATGGAACGGGAAATAAATCAAACGAACGAATGAAGCCACTCCGAGCTTCTTTGGAGGCAGAGTGGGATAAAAGTAACTAAGTAAATGAGTTCCACAAACTGTATAAATCATGCAGATTAAGCAGCACATATGCCTACATTTGGGTATTTTGCATAATTTATTCTGCTTCTGCTAATCATGAGGAGAGGGTTACGGGAGGAGTCCTGCTGCCTTTAGATATTGCCAGGGCATCAGCGGCATGCGGAGTGCCCAAGAGTTCCAACTGGACAACAATACCTCTTCAGATGGACCCCTGTTCTCTCGGATATCATCTGCTGCAGAAAGCACAGAGCATTCCAGACTGGGAGCAAAAGGAGTTCCATTCCCAGTAACCTCCCCTTTGGAAAAACCGAGAAACATTGTCCTTACTCTGGTCATAGATGTGGTCCTGATCATTTTCCGCCGGGCTTTCTTTGGCTTCCTTACTTCGTCCTCTTCATCATATAAATCCTAAAAAGCATGAGATGTCAGCAAATATCAGAAGAATCTAATGTCTGAGGCCAGTGATTTCAAGACTGTGCCTGGGATTGCTTGGAAGCTGATCAAAAATTCCTCAGTCTGACAGTCAGTAATGGCAAAGAACCTTCCTCCAAAGACAACTTGAGCCATAACCGCAGATCCCCCATTGAGATGCCGTTAAGGAAGAACTGGGTGCTTATTCAGGGCCCATTCTCAGTTGACAGGTGGGAATGGCAAAGCCCAAAATTCTTGGACTGAATTTGTTGCTGAACTGAGAACGCCTCTTAGAGCATACCTCAGAGTCCTCTCTGGCTAGGGTTGCCAAGTCTCACCTTGTTCCGGAGCGGGGGACTCCCGGGTCGATCCCGGAGCGCGTGTGCACGTGCCGCATCCACGTCACCAGGAAGTGACATGACGACACTGGGGGCGGGGCCACGACCATCCGAGGGAAAAACATAGAGTTTTCCCTCAGATGACTGTGGCCCCGCCCCCAGCGTGCCCGGCGTGGTCGCTTCACTTCCTGGTGACGGGCACATCGGGGTGGAGTTCCCCCCGGGGCCCGATCCGGCGGTGGTGGGGAACGGGCCTCTGGGGCGGGGGTTTCCCCGCCCCCTGGGGGGACTTGGCAAGCCTATCTCTGGCATTCAAGGACTCCACTGCCAGATGCTCAGGGGCTCCCCATCAGCACACAAACATATCCTCAGATGGTACAGAGGTGGAAATGGTGGGCCATCTCCCTCCCCTAAGGGAACAATGGGTCATCAGAGGATGGCAACGGTCTATCCAGTACTGGGATTCTTTGACTTCTCTTTTTAATAAGATAATTTAAGGCATCCTGAGTAGTCTAATGAATAACTGGTGCTGGCAATTTTAAGGGTTTTTAAAAAATTTGCATACCCTTTGGGATGACCTTTGCACCTCCTCGCCCCAGGTTTGACTCTTCACTGCGTCAGGAGTGCAAAGGAGGAGTTAAGGCTGGAAAGAGCTCTGCATGTCCACAGGAGCTGGTTCTTCACCCAGTAAAATGACCGCCTCTCTATCTGCTTACAAATGTACCCCACTACCTTTTTCCCTTGTGCAAGACATGGCACAAGGGATTTCTTCCCATACAATTTCAAAACCAAATTAAATGTAGTCATAGGAACCAACTGTTGTACATTTTTATACACACAGTTATTTCATTAAAACTGCATTACAGCATGATGTGTTGCTGCAGCTGTTGTGCTAGTGCTTGCCCAAGAACTGCCCTAAGGACATTTCCCTTTCTGTTTGCGCATACTGGATGCAGCCCACAGAACACTGCAAGGCCTGGGACCATCATACCTACGGAACCGCCTCTCCCCATATGAGCCCCAGAGAGCTTTACGCTCTTCTGATCAACACCTCCTGGTGATCCCTGGCCCGAGGGACGTCCGCTTAGCCTCAACCAGGGCCAGGGCTTTTTCGCCCCTTGCCCCAACCTGGTGGAACAAGCTCCCACCTGAGATCAGGGCCCTGAGGGACCTATTACAGTTCCGCAGGGCCTGTGAAACGGAGCTGTTCCGCCAGGCTTTTGATTGAGGCGATTGACATTCAACCATTCTGTTTATGGCCCCTGTTTATGGCCCCTCCCCCAGTGCCTGCTGACAGATAATATTATTGGGCACTGGAGCACTATATTCACCTGATATGGGACATGAGGTTGATGATATTGTTTACCACTGATTGTTTTATCGCTTTTACTGTTTTATTGTTTTACTACATGTTGTAAGCTGCCCTGAGCCCACCTGTGGGATAGGGCAGGGTATAAATTGAATAAATAAATTAATTAAAAGTGTGTGTGTGTATAAAAAAAATAAAACACACACATACATTCTTAATCTTCTTGGAGAGAGGGTGACAGATAGAAGACAAAGCGATACCTGGCCTTGCACTGCATCATCACTAGCTTCCTGCTCAGAGGAAAAGCTGTCATCTTCTTCTTCAGAGTAGTTATCAATATCCGGAGAGCGATCTGGGAGAGGGAAATGCACACACCATGGGTCAAACTGCCCTGAGTCAGTAAGGAGAAGGGGTCAGGCGAGAGGAGCAGTGGAGGAAAGAGGCACCAAGAGTCAGTGAGCTTTAATGTATAGCACCAGAAATTTGTAGCAGCTGACCAGAAGGCATCGTTTGGCCACTGAAGGGCACGTCATAAGCTGAGTGGCAGGAGATCTATAAGCTTAGAAAAGGAGATTCTAGATTAACAGGGAACGGAGATATTGCCAGACAGATGGAAGATCGAGCAAAGATGAAGCTACAGAGGACAGCTGATCAGCCAAAATTCCTGGCTGCTAGTGCAGAGATGAAAGAACTTCAATGAAGCCCTTTCAGGTCTAGAAACATTCTGAGAGTCTATAATATATATTTACCAGAGGCTTTGATTTTGGGACCAGAGGGGACACTTCCATCTTCATGGTCAATGGGTTGGCTGGAGAGGGAGTAAATGCTGATCTCAGCTACCCGGATGTTCACATCCTTGATGTTGCTGTGCAGTCCCAGGAGCTGGCCTCCATCTGTCGGGTGCTGCATTACCTGAGTAAGGGACAAAGTGTGCTACAGGAGAACTCTGGGGCATCTAGAACAGGTGCCAACTGCTGCAACTGAACCAGACTTCTTTATGACCAACCTCCTCCTCCCCATCAGCTCTGGCATTGCCCAGAACTCAATTTTCAGAGATGGCAGAAGACACAAAATGCCTGTATCAGTCTCTGCTTCCCTTACCTCAGCCATGTTAATGATTCCCACTGCCAGTGTCTTGTAGCCCAGAATAGTTCGGTTCTTGTACCTCTTTCTCCGTTGGAGCATAATTTGGAGTTTGTTGCCATCTCTCTTCAGGAAGTGCGGATACTACAGAAGGGGAGACATACAGGCACTGCAGTGGTTTGCCCTGTCAAACACCTTCTAAGTCACCTTCCTCCATGCTTTGCCTTGGCAGCCCTGTAAGCAGTTTTCAGTCATCCTAGCCTCCAGGGCATGGCGAACTCAAACTGAATCCTCTGAAGACCAATTATATCCCATGCTACGCACACAGAAGACAAAAGCCACTTTAACAGAGACGCAAGTGAATTTCCCGTGCTGCTGTTCTCCACTTCCTATGGGCACTAATCTATTCAGAAAGCAAAGGTAGTAAGTGTCCTGGTCGTGGGACAATTCTCCGCTTCCTAGCCAGTGAGGTTCAAATTACCTGCAATGAAAACGTCAATTCCAGATCAGTCTCCATCAAGCCACCAGGGGGGAGAACATATTCATTGGATCTCAGGACTCTCTTTGAACCCTGTAATAAGACCAGGAGATGTGTGTGAAGAACCTGTCAATGATCACAAAATGAGCTGGTCTAACTTTAGTCTTTGGAAGCAATCTAATATTTAAAAAGTCCCCGGAATTTCCTGATTTAGGTTGAGCCCTCAGAACCAGAAGGTTTTCACAAAGTTTATGAGAGGAGGAGGAGGAAACTGGATTTATACCCTGTGCTTCACTACCCGAAGGAGTCTCAGAGGAGCTTACAATCTCTTTCCCCTTCTCCTCCCCATAACACAGGGGACGCCCTGTGAGGTAGGTGGGGCTAACAGAGCTCTCTTGAGAACTGCCCTTGAGAGAACAGCTCTGAAAGAACTTATGACTGGCCCAAGGTCACGCCAGCAGTTGCATGTGAAGGGGTGGGGAATCAAACCCAGTCCTCCCAGATTAGAGTCCATGCTCTTAATGGGCTCTCAAGACTTCCTCCTAATAAGTGACCGCAGCAAGCAAAATCTATTGGAATGAGTACAAAAGGTATATAACTACAGATATTTTTGTTTAGTGAGTATAATGTTCAGTGAGTGCCTCTCCACACAAATACCTGAAGCAGCAAGGTAATGTTATGCCCAAACACACATTCTGTAACTATGAAGCCTCTACTGTTACTTGGGTGCTAACTTGGTTATGGCACCTGACTATTCACTAGAGGAGGGTTCGTTTCTATAGTTAGTTTCTATAGCATAATATATTTCCAACTCCTGGACTGCTGTCTGTAAAAGAAAGTGACCCCTGTGAATACAGAAGATATCCATACCAGACAACTGACCACAGGAGGCCCAAGATTCCACAAGTCTTGCACAATTAATCAGGAAAAACGTCTGGGTAAGTACTCATTATAAAATGCAAGATTTACAGAAAGGAAATTGCTATTACCAAGGAATCTAGACGTATCAGCAACTTTCCCCTGGGCATCTAAGAGAAAGCTGAGAAGTAAAGTGTTCATGGCCTCGGATGCAATTGAACAAGATCTCTAAGTACCCAGGAACACAGAATTAGCACTACAAAAGAAATTACCTCAGTAGAGGAATCCCAGGTAGTAGCATATGCAGTTCATAGATTCATAACAGCACGCAAACAACAGTCAGGTTAGTCAAGCCTGATCCATAAAGGAGACTGCCTACTGCACCTCTGCATGATTCACTGAACTGGACTCTCATAATACATGTTAATGGTTTCTGTTGCATCTCTGCACATCTATACTGGATGACAGAGAATCAAATGCAGCATCATTATTGACTCTGGGCTGCTCACTGCATATCTGTATGAGTAACTGCTCTTCCCCAACATTGAAGGGTGGGGTGAACAAGTCTGACTCTTATACACGGTGTTATAATAGGTGTCATAACACTTATAGGTGTTATAATGAAGTTGCCTTGAACAAATGAGAGGAGTATAAACCTTTTTAAACAAATAAAAAAGGACACCTCTCATTTTAATTCAAAACAGGCCTTAGAAAGCATTACTAACAACAAAGCTAGTGGAGGTGATGGTATCCCAGCTGAGCTATTCAAAGTCTTAAAAGACGATGCTGTTAAAGTGCTGCACTCAATTTGCCAGCAAATTTGGAAAACGCAACAGTGGCCACAGGATTGGAAAAGGTCAGTATACATTCCAATCCCAAAGAAGAGCAATGCCAAGGAATGTTCAAACTATCGCACAATTGCACTGATATCACACGCTAGCAAGGTCATGCTCAAGATCCTACAAGCTAGGCTTCAACAGTACGTGGATAGAGAACTGCCAGAAGTACAAGCTGGGTTTTGAAGAGGTAGAGGAACTAGAGATCAAATTGCCAACATTCGCTGGATTATGGAGAAAGCAAGAGAGTACCAGAAAAACATCTACTTCTGCTTCATTGACTATGCTAAAGCCTTTGACTGTGTGGATCACAACAAACTATGGCAGGTCCTTAAAGAGATGGGAGTACCAGACCACCTCACATGACTCTTGAGAAACCTGTATAAGGGTCAAGAAGCAACAGTTAGAACCGGATATGGAACAACTGATTGGTTTAGCATAGGAAAAGGAGTACGACAAGAATGTATATTGTCACCTTGCTTATTTAATATATATGCAGAGTACATCATGCAAAATGCTGGCCTGGATGAATCACAAACGGGAATTAAGATTGCTGGGAAAAAGATCAACAACCTCTAGTGACAGATTTCACGTTCCTGGGATCCCAGATCACCACAGACTGTGACAGCAGCCATGAAATTAAAAGACGCCTGCTCCTTGGGAGGAAAGCGATGGCGAACCTAAACAGCATGATAAAAAGTAGAGACATCACCCTGCCAACAAAAGTCCGCATGGTCAAAGCAATGGTATTCCCAGTAGTCATGTATGGCTGCGAGAGTTGGACTATAAGGAAGGCCGAGCGCCGAAGAATAGATTCTTTTGAACTATGGTGCTGGAGAAGACTCTTGAGAGTCCCTTGGACTGCAAATCAGTCAATCCTAAAAGAAATCAACCCTGACTGTTCCCTGGAAGGCCAGATAATGAAACTGAAGCTCAAATACTTTGGCCACCAAATGAGAAGGGAGCACTCACTGGAGAAGACCCTGATGCTGGGAAAGATTGAAGGTCAAAGAAGACGGGGACGGCAAAGGATGAGATGGTTAGACAGTGTCATAGATGCAACGAACATGAAGTTGAGGAAACGTCAGAGGACGACAGAAGACTGGAAGGCCTGGCGTGATCTGGTCCATGGGTTCGCGAAGAGTCGGTCTCGACTGTGCGACTGAACAACAAAAAACTTAGAAATCCCCAACTGGGGATTTCTAACTGGATGCTAACTGGATTCAAAACAGTGAGTGTAACTTAGAAATCCCCAACTGGGGATTTCTAACTGGATGCTTTCTGAAATTCCCCAGACTTGCTGGAAATTGCTCAGATCTTCTTTCGCTGGCTGCCAGGCCATTGCCAAAACTCAGTTGCCTGCTCCCATACTGCAGTGGAGGATTGTTTCCTCACTGAGGGAAGTTCTTCTTGCCAGCGAGAAATCTTGGGAAGGCCAAAGTGAAGCAAGAAGGCTAAGTAATCCATCCATCTCCAGTCATTAAGTGACATGGCATTAACTTGAGTCAGGTCAAATATCACACAGATCACTCTGATAAGAGCACTGCTTCCAGCAGGATTAATAGCAACCTGGCTTAACGTGAGGGAAAGAAAAAGGATTAGCCTATGTAAAGTTTCAGGACTGTTTTAACAGCTCTCACACTTGCTCATCCAGACTCTCAGACTTTATGCTAGTAATGCCCTTTTGATTAGTTTAAAACTAATATCAATCAGGTGATTATTATCAAAACAGGTCCCCAGAAGACTCTGCACTTGAAAGGGTGACACAATGCTCTAGTGTTAACCTATACAATAAGACACAGCAGCCAGAGAAGGCACCTATTTCGTTCCAGAGGTGGACAGCCTTCAGGACTGTGGGATCTACTCCTCCCAGCCCTGGAGTCAGCCTACCAGTCTGAGCCAGCCGCAAAATGATGGCTCAGGTAAGCCGTGTCAATTGCAACTGTTGGCTCAATGAAGGCAAGAGGTTGGATTTCACAATGAAGATGAAGTTATGCTT
Source organism: Gekko japonicus (assembly GCF_001447785.1). Lineage (NCBI taxonomy): Eukaryota > Metazoa > Chordata > Lepidosauria > Squamata > Gekkonidae > Gekko > Gekko japonicus. The sequence goes on from NW_015175982.1 coordinate 655,023, forward strand.
CAGGACACTAGAGAGTCCAGGTTCTTCCAAAATACCATTTACAGAATGCCTTTACTTTTCCCTTTTTTAATATTTTGGGTTTTTTAAATGTATTCGATATTTAATGTTTATTCATTAATATTTATTAAACAGTTCAGCACCTCAGCCCAGTATCTGATACACAAGCCTTTCCCCAGGTTTAATTTTGCTGGGTTTCACTCTGAGCAGCAGCCATCCATTAATCTTAGGGGAAGGGAGAAGACTGTAAGTCAGGGTTTGCCAATAGATCACAGGCCGATGCCCATGACTTGGTGGCTGCTGAAGTCCTTACTTATATATACACACTTACATATACACACAAACTGAGGCTCATTGGATGTTCTTTTCTTAAAGATGTAGGCATTGTTTCTCTTATTTGGGGAAATTTTAATCCCCTATTTTTTAAATATTTCAGATTTTAATGCAACTTTTGGACTTCCTTCAGGTTATAGAGAAATACCCCCAATCTGTCCCTAGCTTCAGTTTGGAGATCTACTAATCCATAAAACAGTTTGGAATTAAGATATACAACAAGGAGACCTGCAAGACTCGGGGGGGGGGAAACCTTTTTATATCCCCCCCCCTGCTCCACCATGGACACTTTCCCTCCCCTTTTGGCCCCCCTTCCCTCACATCTCCTGCCTCCCTTTTTTGCCTCCTCTGTATTCTCACGCTTTTCCTCCTTCCCACCAGTGTTCCCTCTAAGCTGAGTTAGTGTGAGCTAGCTCACAGTTTTTCAGCCTCCAGCTCACAGATTTTTGTCTTCGCTCAGGAAGGATGAATCCAGGGCCAACTAACTTATGCAGTAGCCAAATTTCTCACTCACAAATTTCATGCCAGTAGCTCACAGAGTAGAATTTTTGCTCACAAGACTCCACAGCTTAGAGGGAACATTGCTTCCCACTACCCTCAGACTGCCACGTCCTCTTCCTGGGCTCACCCAGCTATGTCACTTGCTTGCCCTCCCCACTGCCTCACTCACCCACTTCCTTGTTCACCAGCCCACCTGCTCCCCAGCCTGCCCGCTCATTTCTGTCTACTTCACTTCTGCCTGCCTGGCTCACTTGGTGGTAGCTTCTCTTACCCTCCCCATCACCACCTCATTTCCCCCTCTGCCTCCTGGCAAAGCAGAATCTCTCAGTTGCTGCCCGGCCACCCCCTCCTCCTCCTCCTCCTCACCACCACCACTCCAACCATCATCATTGTCCTCATCCCTAACTGTCACTTCTCTTTCCTTAGCATTGTCTGGCCTTGCACAAACAATGCTCCTCCCTTTAGCAGGGAATTTAATCCCTCATCCCATTTTTGAATAATTTTGGGGTTTTTCTGCAAACTTGTGGAGTCTCCAAAGCCTGTAGAAAAATATGTAATGTGTGTACCTTGCCCCATTCTCCAGGTTTATTGATCCACATGGGGACCTGGTTCACTATTAAACATAGGATGCTAGTCGGGTTGACCTCAATGACTGAGAACAGAGACTCCAAGTCCTGTTCCTTTCAATCTGCTCGGATCTGTGTGGGAGATGCCCAAACCTAACTACATCCACTAAAAACACCTCACTTCACTGGTGGTCAAGTGACCCCAACTGCTTCAAACTCTCAGGAAGTCAACAGTATTTACTTTATCGAAGGACAAGGCCCCTGGGCAAGTCTGAATTTATGGTAAATGCATTGACAGCATGCCACTGATGGATGCTCAGTATAGTCCAAATGAAAGATGAGCCAGAAAGAAGGAATGGAAAATTACTGAAGCTCAGCAGGGCTAATTTGGGATTGACTTGAATGATGAAAACAGTCCTAGCATGTGAACCAAGTCCCTGCCGGGAGAAAGGGGAAACAATGACCTTGGACTCCTTGCTGAGAAATGTGGAGGAAGGATGGTACCTCTAAGCAGAGGTGTTATCTGCTCCTATGCGGCTTACACTGGTGTCCTCCAATGTGGCTGGAAAACATGACTATGGCCCAATGGGAGTAGATGAGGCCCCAAAAGAGATATCTTTAAAGCTCAACCTGATCAAAAACTTGCCATATACATAAAAGAAAGAACAGCAGCCTATTTTGGAATGAAAGGAAAATGAAAACTGCAGGTCTGTTTTTGCTCACAATGTGCAAGCAATACTCTAGAAGGAAGGTCTTCTATCCATGGAGCAATTTCCTCCATCTGGCTTCAGCCCAAAATGTCACCACACCCCCAAAATGCTGTTCCTAGGGTTCCCCTGTGCCCCAGGAGTAGCATTTCAGGAAGACATTTATGGGTGTAGTCAGAGGAGCATCATCTTCATGGACTGAAGTCCTTCTGTCCATAGCAACACTCTGCTGGATCCAAGATTAAGTCTAGGATTGAGTCCCCGGAAAAAGCATTTAGCATGGCATATTTCTGGGTGTGCCTTCACATCTGAGCACCGTTAAATTACATATATTATTTCTCAACTGTTGATAATATATTATTGGTGGTGATGAATGAAAACATGGTAAAAACCTGAAAGCCAGAATTATCTCCCAAACATTGCCAACTTGCCCTGAAATGGCTGGAGAAACGTGTCTGTGTCAGACAAAGAAACAGAACCTGTAGAACTGAGAGAGCACAGAAGCCTTTTGAATGAATGCCTTAAGGTGGCAGAATTCTCTTGCCTAAATATCCTTTCTCAACAGAATGGAAGAAAGAACATGCACATACACAACAACCCCAAACCAACCACGGGGAAAAACATCTTTTGTTGAGCAAAAATTGTAAAGGAAGCTGGGAAACTCTTTACTGGTTGTTAATATTATAGCTGCCCAGTGACCCCCCATTCTAAGGCTCTAGATGCTGTTTCATTGCTGTCTGATCCCTTGTTCCTATTTCATTTTGCTTTCCATTAATGCAGGTGCAAATTTAGGAGCAAAGCCAAGCCAGTTTGGTGTAGTGGTTAAGTGCACGGACTCTAATCTGGGAGAACCGGGTTTGATTCCCCACTCCTCCACTTGCACCTGCTGATGTGACCTTGGGTCAGTCACAAGCTCTGGCACAGCTGTCCTTGAAAAAGAGCAGTTTGTGTCAGAGTTCTCTCAGCCCCACCCACCTCACAGGGTGTCTGTTGTGGGGAGGGGAAGGGAAAGGAGTTTGTAAGCCGCTCTGAGACACCTTTGGGTAGTGAAGGGCGGGGTATAAATTCAATATCTTCTCTTCTCTATTAGACTTCAGAATCCCCCCTGTATGCTCACAATCCAGGAATTGTCAAAAAACAAGATGACTAATATCTGGAGCTGCGGAGTGGACTACAACCCAACAAGGAAAAGATATACAGCTCCAACAACATGCAACTGCTATGTGAGTGTCATGATGCCTGCCAACGGGTTTCTGGTACCCATTTGCTTTTTTGCCAAACTAAGCAGGTCTGGCTTTTTGTCACCCTCAATACAGGAATGGGCAATGCAATTGGTCTTGCTTGCCCTTTTTGACACAGTGGCAGAGTTGAAAGGAACCACAAAATAAGGGATTATTTTTTTAAAAGAAAACCGCAGTCTCCGTGGCATCTGGGTTGCAGCAGGAGCCTCTTGCAGCTGTGGTGCTCTTCAGAGTGCAAACTTCAGTCTGGGCAACAACTTAATATGTTTGTGAGTACCAAAGGGAGAAATTCATGCTTGGAGAACTGCTATTTTCCTCTTCAGCGCCCTCCTTGAGGGAAGTGAGCAAGATTGGAGAGGGGAGAGGGTGATGCAGAAGCCAAGAACAGCCCAGACACAGTTTTCTTTTGTGTCTGATACCCTCTGTACAGAATGCTTCTCTGTATGCTTCCATACAGATGGAAGAATCAAAATTATGTTAACTAAATTCGTGGGTGATTATTTTGGTGTGAAAAAAAGTTGTTAAGGGATTGGGATTACACCCAAAGAACCTAGAAAGAATAGAAAAGAGCAGAAGAAGAAGAGCAGGGTTTTATACTCAACTTTTCTCTACCCGAAGGAGTCTCAAAGCATCTTACAATCACCTCCCCTTCCCCTCCCCACAACAGGCACCTTGTGAGATATGTGGGGCTGAGAGAGTTCTGAGAGAACTGTGACTGGCCCAAGGTTATGCAGCAGGCTTCATGTGGAGGAGTGGTAAATCAAACCTGGTTCTCCAGGTTAGAATTCGCAGCTCTTAACTACTATACCACACTGGTTCTCACAGTTAGAACAACACAACAAACATTCCCCTCCAACTGTTAAACCTAATCTTCTTTGAGAGAGCAGAAAAAAACTGGAATGTTAATGCTGAGATGCAGAATGTTTTGCCATCTGTAGGATCTGAGGTGGTAAAAAAGGATTCAGCAGATTTGACCCACATGTGTCGTTATTCTCATGCACAGTTGAAATACGAGAATAAATTTTATTTCAGCATAAACCTTTGTGGACTAGAGTTTATGGCAGAATAAAATGTTGCCCGCCTTAAAAGTGTCACAAGACTCCTGTTTGCTTTTGCTGTAACCAGACTAGCACAGGTACCCCTCTGAAGTCTCCCTGAAGGACCACATAAGATTCTATCTGATAGGTCTGATGTTACAAAACGTTGGTCAGCTTCAAGTTGATGTGACACCCATAAACATCTTGAGTTCTCGCTACTTGACACACCTGTGCGTGAACGCGGTACTGCCAGGCTGCTGTCACAGTAGGGGTTTCTTTTTCCAATGGCTACAAGTGCCTTACTGCTGGAAATGTAATGTTGAAACTACTGTGCCCGTGTGATCTGTCCTTGTAACAGATTAAGAAAGTATCTTAGAATTTCACTGCCCTGATCCTTTCATTTGCAAAGTACATGGTCATGTTCTTTGGTACGTCAATAAGCAAACAACAACTAATAGACTTGTCCTGCTCTGGAATTATTGTACCAGCACTTGATTGCTCTATCTTTATATCTCAGCTGTTTTATATTGTAGTAAGTGTTCTAAACATTCAAGAATAGCCGGAAATTAAAGCCCAAAGATGTATGTTTCCCTCATGATCTCGGGAGAATAAATAGCCCCGTGCTAGGTCCCCCGTGGCCAGTGGCAGGGAGGGGTGGGTGGGGGTAGGGTTGCCACCTCCAGGCTGGAAAACTCCAAAAGATTTGAGCATGACGCCAAGGGAGGACAGGGACCTCAGTGGCGTTACAATGCCCACAGAGTCCACCCTCCAAAGCATCCATTTCCTCCAGGGGAACTGATCTCTGTAGTGTGGAGATGAGCTGTATTCTGGTCCCATCAGGAGGCTGTATGGAAGGGTGGTGGCTAATTTGGTGTGGAATAATTTGTCCCACCAGTAAAACTAGTGTGAACAATTCACATCTCACTCTGAGTTGTCAAGTCTTGCCTGGAAATGCCAGGGTTAAGAGAGAAGGATCACAAGAACATTAGAGGTTTATTGCAACCAGGGCATAATGGGGCGTTTCACTTAAATTAATACTAATTTCCCACCCCCCTGAAATGCAGTGTAGCCAACATCATTCAAAAGAGACTAAAGGTTTTTTATAGTTTCCATTTTGAGTAGCAGCCTGCGGGTAAGGGTGGCAGAAAGGACAGAGCTGTTAATGTACCATTCAGGCATTTATACTGATATTTCCATTCTGCTAATACTTCCATTCTGTTTAAATCATTACTTGCACAGTTGATCCCATAAATGCCTGCCACGTCATTGCTTGTGGTTCTGTTTCCCTCCACTGCCCCACAACACTTTGAGATTTAGGAACTTCAGTTTTTAACTCCTTCTCTTTCTCATGGAACAAAATTGTGTCTTGGGGGAAAAAACAGGCTTGTTTAAGAATCTTCTAGCAGCAGTGGAACAACATTAGGCCTTTGAGAAACAGGGATTCCATGCATACCAGCTGGAGCATGGCCCTTCACTCTGCAGCCACTGAATCACGCTCGCAGACTGAATTCCCTCTAAAGCTAATTCATACATTACATTGGCAAACTCATGTCTGTAGGTAAACAATGCAGGGAGCAGCAGTCAGTAGGATATTCCCACCAAGTTCAGATGTACGTTATATGTTTATAGGATGTACAAAATAATAATTTTAACATATGTTTATCCCTCCCTTCCAGTAGGCTCAGGGTGACCAAGTTAAAGACCATCTCCACGATTTTAGAATGTAACTTACAAGAAAACTGTTGAAATCCACCCCATGATCAAGGGACTAAAAGCTTAAGAAACATTCGCCCCCTCACAGCTCCTATAATTTATAACTTTATCAAGCAATAAATGTTCATTTCAGAATCTAGAAGCACAATACCTACAAACAGAAAGCCCTCTGGAATTGCCGGATTTTGAAGGCTTTGCTAAATGCTAAAAAGACTGGGACACATATTACGAATGGTCTCTGGGTTCCATAGTTGGCCGCAAAGAGCACCTGATTTCTGACCAAAGCCAGACACACTATCTGGGATGATGGGATGATCAGAAGAAATTGCTCGGCTGATTTCAGCTTGCACATTTATGCCAGGAGTGGTGATTCCTTGGACAGCTGTTAACACTAAAAAGTAACATGTACAGCTGTCTTTACCTAGATAGCAGGGGGCCCAACTTCACTGTGCCTGTGGACACTTCTGGAATGTTGAAAACAGGGAATGGGCACCATCACAACCCCCCCCCCCCGGCACTCAGCATCCCTCACTCACCCTAACCATATCTGTGCTCTGAGATGGCTGACAACCAAGGGGGTCTGGTGCTGAAAACCTCTGAGTAGGATTCTCCTCAAGCAGTCCTTAGTAAACCAAACCCTCTGAGATCCTGCGAGTAAAAGAACGTTAATGTCTTTCTGTCTGTCTGGGTCTCTATCTTAGAAAGCACAAGTACTTGGGAACAATCTATAGACAAAATGAAACAAAGCAGAACACTTAAAGAAGTCAAAAAAGTGTACTGCTGGCTAATCCTTACTTACAGTCTCTACGTTGCCTTTCCTGGGAATGGGTCCAAGATGGAACATCTTGGCACAGCCTTTCAGAACCTGTCCTGGATACCAGAGTCTTGATGACACAGAACTGCCACCTAGGATAATATATTTATGGACTTCACTGCAGCCTGGGAGGTCCTTCCTGGAGCCAACCAGAATGTAGGGTGCAGGTTCCTAGTTTCCCTCCAAGCTAACTCTTGACCAGTCTCTACAAAAGGTTGGATTAAAGGAGTTTAGCCTGCCAAAGGGAAAGCCAGTAAATAATCCATCACAGCCACTTGGCAGTTTAGCCAGATGGTTAAACTGAGGCTGGAATTCAGTTTCCTTTCCCAGCTCAATCTGTCATCATATACCTGTCCTTCTGTTCCAGGGGATATAAGATTTAATCGTCCCATTCCAGTGGATAAATAAAGCACGTCTATCGTTTCATAACCAGTCACAACCACCAAGTGGCTGCTTTGAGGCACTGAGGCCAGTCACAAAATGTTGGAAGATTGCAGTGACTGTGTGGAAGCAGCTGTTTCTGGATGGATGATCCCGGAAGACACGATAGTGATGTCTCCTGGGTTCTTCTGAAACACAGGCCACACTTTACACTACCAGTGTGAGGGGATCATAAAGACACACCTTAAAAAAAACAACTGCCCTTATACATCCAGGAGCTCTAACTGGGCCAGGGTTTTTCAGAGACTTACATATTTCACTTTACCACCTTACTCATTGTCACTACTCCAGATCTCCAACTATTTTTAAAAAATGACACCCCCCCCCAAACATTCCCCTCAATTTTGTACATTGAACTAATGGGGGGGGGGGGAAATAAGCAGAACTGTCTAATTTTCATAATACTTTTTGCAGTATTTTCAGGAAGATATCAAGACATGGACACACATATGCACAAGTATTTGTCCATCCTCAATGCCACAGTAAACCAAAACCTCATTATACTACAAGTCACAGCTACAGGTTTAAGCCAGCATTAGGGAATTGCTATCACACAGACATCTCCATTTGTATTCAAAAAGCAGCTCTGGGTATTTGGGCAGTTCCATTCTGGCCTGTGTTTGAATTGGAAAGGGCCCCCATGAACACAAGACATTCTACTAAAGTTGCAAAGCTGTTTCCATTCTGTGCCTTTGTGTCCCAGATTCTAAAAAGCCTCAAAAATGTTCCCCTTTGGGGCACATGTTTTCTATTTTCTGAACATGTTTTTGTTTGGTTTCAAAGAAACTGCTCCAGTCCTTTGAGTCAAACAAAAAGGTAGGGGGAAAATATTGTCTTGTTTACTGCAGGAAAGAATGAAAACAGCTGAAAGCTGCGGTGTGAAAATGATAGAAGTTAATTCTAAGCACCAAACAATTTGTAAACATGGGGGAAATTAGACCAGAATTAAGAAAAGATGTAGAAAAGTCTACATGGACACACAAGAGATCCATTAATTTTTAAGTAACAACAATCTGGGCAATGGAAGACTGCATTCGACTGACATTTTTCCTCCATCTGTTCCAGCAATGGCATTTATCCTTATATTAGTCCCTACTATGGCAGCATTTGTATTTTTAAGATTAAAAATACTGAGTTAATCCAAGAAAAGGAAAATATAGGCTGCAATCCCAAAGCACTGAGATAAAGCCCCACTGAATAAAATGGGAGTTACTTACGCAACCTGTTTAGGCTTGCTTCCACGGCTGCCCACAGTGGTCTAAGATGTGATTTTATGTCAACAAAATTTAACTACCCTCATTTAATCTTTCCGAAGAAAAAAATGGCCTTCTTAGTCTGCATGCTTGCATTTAAACCCAGTCCTAAACCCCAGACGCTGGTGTGTACTTCTGGCACGGCACTGCTAGTCGATATCTCACGCTCCTTCAGCAGAGAAGGCAAATGCAAACAGACCCAACTCAGAGGAGCTTGTCGCACCCACCCACCCACACCCATCAATCATGGAGTGGCATGTCAGCCCCCATGTCAACCATATATGGACACCAGCAACCAACACCATCTCACCATCTCACCTCCCAGAAGTCACCCTGTCTCCACCCACCCACAAAACACAACAAGGGCCCGCAATGTTCCCTCTAAGCTGTGGAGTCTTGTGAGCAAAAATTCTACTCTGTGAGCTACTGGCACTAAAGTTGTGAGCCAGTGATTTGTGAGGCTAAACACTGTGAGCTAGCTCACACTAACTCAGCTTAGAGGGAACACTGCGAAGGGGGTGGATTCAGACTAAATTTTCCACTAATGGAGGGGATGAGATAATTTTCACCAATTTCCCTCTCCCTGTTGCAGACCCCTGATCTTCCTTTCATGCTGCTACTGGGGGTCCCCTGTCCCTCAGGAGCAGAATTTCAGAGAGATCAGTGGGCTGAAGTAGGGCAGTGGGGAGGAGGCAGAAGTGCCTTGCATGAGCAGAAAAATTTGTTTAGATTCAGCCCAAAGGACAGAACAAAGGAAACATGGCACTCTTCACTGCAAGGAGGACTCTATAATCCCTATAATCCAGCTGTCTCCAGCTCAGAGTGCAGAGGGAAAGCCCAAGGCTTCTCCAAGGCATGGGTCCTGAGGAAGTAGGGGGCAATGCACCAAGGAACAGCCTTTTGCAAGGCAAGAGGGAAACAGATAATGAACAACAGACCTCTTTGTCATGTAACCAGGATGGTTTATCACACACTGGTAGAGACATGGGAGATTTTGACCCAGAATAGCTTTCCACAGTCCATTGCTAAAGCACAAATGAAGGACCCTACACCCACTCTTCACACGCATCCCATGCTGAAGACAGCTGAGGTTCGTAACTGGCAGAAGATAGGTACAGATCCTTATGTACCAACCCCTCTTTTTTAAAAAAAGAGATACAGCTCTGAAGCAATTCAAAGATTTACTGAACTGCATTAGGAATGGCATTCTGAAGGCAAGTATGGAATTGATAACTCTTCTGGTCTGGAAAGGTTGCTGTGCCTTTCAAAGCTAAGAAGAATTACAGGGAGAGCTGTCCTTATCGCTACATGCCCATGACAGGTGGAGCTGTCCTAGTCAAGCAACTGTCCGTGAAGCAGCTTGCAGTGTACCAGGAGCCATGGTAGAACCAAGAGAGTTGGCAACCACACAGCAGAGCAGCTAGATGCACACTGGGCACTGCAACTGTTGGCCATGTTGTGGGTTTAGCGGTGTTTGGCACTGTGCCAGGGTCCATTCTGGCCTCTACTCTTGTTTGAAGGTTTCTCCTTAGTTTTCTCCTGTTGGGGAACTCAGAGGCCAATATTTATCCCTATATTTTTAGGGAGCTGCATTGGAACTTTGGCTCCAGATTCTGCTGGGGCTGCTCCCCGGGCCTCTGATCCTACAAGGAAAAAGGTACCATGAGTGTTAGTAGTATCAGTGGTTGTAGGAAAGTTTGTTGAGTCAATATATAACAGCTACATGTTCTCAGGGAGGGAGGGTACAGAAGTCACACTCTGAGGCAAGGAATCCCCCTTCCTTGCTTACCTGTACATGATGCAAGATCTCTGCATCCCTACGTGGAAGAGTGGAGACAGTCCACACTGATGTCTGTCCCCATAAAGTACCTGCAAGGGTTCTCAGTACAGTCTGGTTAGCAATAAGCTGTTTGTGCCAGCGCTACCATCCCCCAAGACCCCCTGTGTGTGTTCTAAGTATGCAAGACATGAGACCAGGCAGGTATAACCCCAAGCAGCACACCCTATCTTCTGAGATACAGAGGTCCTTGCCGAGTGTATATTGGGCTTAAGAGAGCTGTCACTGGCTACAGATTTTGTCAACAATGGCTGTGTAGGTGTGGGAGGCATGGAGGGGGAAATTTCGTTTCCACTCCCATCAACTTCAGTGGGAATGTTTACACTTAGCAGTTTGGTGTAGTGGTTAAGTGCCCGGACTCTAATCTGGGAGAACCGGGTTTGATACCCCACTCCTCCACTTGCACCTGCTGATGTGACCTTGGGTCAGTCACAAGCTCTGGCACAGCTGTCCTTGAAAAAGAGCAGCTCCTGTCAGAGGTCTCTCAGCCCCACCCACCTCACAGGGTGCCTGTTGTGGGGAGGGGAAGGGAAAGGAGTTTGTAAGCCGCTCTGAGACTCCAAGTGAAGGGCGGGGTATAAATCCAATCTCTTCTTTCTTCTTCTTCTTCATCTAACATGACACTGGTGCTGCAAATGAGAAGTGGGCTGAGAAGAGTCAGAACACCAACTCAGCCCTACTTTCCCCCTCAGCACATCCCTAGTTCTGTCTATTTCTGGTCCGATGCAGGCTTAGCTGCAGTCCTAAACTGTTTACAGGCTGGATTTAGGATTGTGCTGTAATAAGCTGTATGTTTCAATATTTAATGGTGTTGATTTTCACATCATGGTTTTGTTCCCTCCATTCTCAGCACTAAAATAAACCCTGACACATTTGATTTTTTATCTCGTGTGAGAAGTCAAGAGTGTACAAATGCACAGAAAAATATCAGGATGACTAAAACTGGAACTCACATTTCGAGAAACATGCCTCTAAAATGTTACCTTCCAGCTACTGAACCTCTACGGAGTTTGGATCCAGTATGGATATTACCCCAAAAGAGAATGGCAGAAAGAGAGAAGGCCCATCCTTCGTTTGGAGTGGGGCATTTAATGGTATATCCTATTCGAGTTCAGTGGTGCATGTTCCACATAGAGAAGGAAGATAACCGCTCCACTATTTCTCGCCAGTTCACCAAAGAGCAGCTTGAGGCTGTGTAGCCCCTTAGGGCATCTCTTTCTACCTCTCTGACTCTCTCGATGCAGTGGTGAAACTGACAGCCTAGAATGTGAGAGATGGACAAGGGAAACATGTACATCAGAATTCTTTGCATTTTGTCTTCATCCGGAACTTACAACATCTTGCCTTTGTTGCGAAAAAAAGTCTAAAGACAAAGGCATAATTCAACCTTGTCTTCAATATTTTTTCATCGTAGCAACTGCTCTACATTTCTTATTTTGTAGGAACAAAATGGCTACCAACACAATGTTGTGGAACAGTTTTTCCCTGTCCCAGGGCAGAGGTTGGAACAGAGATCAGCACCATATCACTATATCTAATAGCCAAGTTGCCCCCTCTGTGCGGATCGCTATATCCGCACTTCGGGGGCACTTGGGGGGCCGGGGGAGGTTTGTGCACACGTGGGCCAGTCCCCACGTGTGCACAAAAATCTAAAAATTGGACAAAAATATCGGGGGGATACTTAAATCCCCCCGAAACTTACAGAACGTCCCCTGCGCGTGCGCAGGGAACGCTCTGCTGCCGTCCTCGCCGCCGCCGCTTTGGAGCCGGCGGCCCGGCCGGCCATGCAGCCGGCCGGGACCCAGAGAGGCCTAGGCGGCTGCAAGCTGCCCGGCCTCGCTTCGGCAACGGGGAGAGGGGAGGGGGAGGGGGGAAGAGACGAGCAAGGCCCGGTGGCTGCAGCCGCCGGGGCTCGCAATGGAGGGGAGGGGGCGGGAAGAGACGAGCAACATTTTGTTGCGGGTCCACTCTTGTAACTTATCTAAGTGCCTGCATAAAGAGATGCAGGCTATAGTTCTTCTCCCCATCCAGCAATACAGAGTGGGTCTTCATAAGTTTATTACGCAATGGATGACACATTTCTTCTAGAGATCTATGTTTCCACCTTGGCTGTCCACTGCTTGCAACAGAATACTGAACCAGAAGTATCTTCAGACAGGCAGGTTATCTCTTTCTTCCACACTTTCTCTCGGACCTTAATGAAGGACATTACACGCACAGAAGCATGTGGTAAAGAAGGTGTGTGTGTGAGGGGGACAGAATCGAAGAGAGATGTATGTAAGAAAGTCGCATTGTTCCTTAGAAGCATTTCCAGAATAAACATTTCCTTCAGACCCTTTCTATAACACTCCTGAACGACATACAAGAAAAATTAAAGTACCAGATCCCCAGGAGCTATTACAGGCCCATGGATCTTTTTTCAGTAGAAAAATTGCATTTAATTTCGACACGCTAACAGATACCCAAGAAAGCAAGTCTAGGGAGACACATTTATCAAACTTAACTGTACTGCTTTACTCTGTATCTCCAGATACCTGACTCGTGTGAAATTTTTAAAGCTATCTGCATAAAGCAATCAGAAGGACGCCCACAAAACTTGTGAAAGGCTACAGCAAAGCACGGACATGAGTTGGACTTCCAAGTCTAGCTTATAGTGTGCACAGCACAAGGCACAAACGCATAAACAGAGGTTGGGGAGAGGGGACACAAAACCAACTCCCCCCAAGTGCATTTCATCTGCTGTTACCCAACTATCTGAAGACAGGAGCAGAGAGTCATGCCCTACCTAGCCCATCTCTGGCCCCTGCCACACGGGGCAGAAAGGGACGGGCTAAAGCGCGGCTTCTGAAAGCCGCACCAAAAAAAACACACCGCGGCGGGATCACATTGATCCCCTGAGCCGCGGCGCATTCCCTCCCCGGCACGATCAGATGCCGGGGGAAGCGACGGAGGGGAATGGGAGACTGCCGAACTGCGCATGTCTGAGCATGCGCAGTTCAGGCAGGAGCCGGGGATGCGCCGGCAGAAAGATGGGCCGGCGATCCCACGGCCGGCGTTGATGCGGCCGTCGTGGATGAACCACCTTGGTAGGTGGTTTATTTTTGATGCGTTTCATCGGGGGAAGGGCCGGATCGGGGACGGGTGCGCAACGCTGCCCAGATGTTGCAGTGGGATCGCGCCCGTTTGCTTCGGCCCCGATCTGGCCCACTCCCGGCCCAAAACCCTTCGTGTGGACAGGGCCTTTATTTCACACAAATCATGCTTTATTTTATAACAATCTAACATCCATTACTTGGGAGTCAGGAAGACAGGTAACAGGCATTATATTCAGTAGTGTCTCAACAGAGAAACCTACACAGTGTTCCTTGCAACTTGTTGCTATCCCATTGACTGACACTTTGAGAACTTGACCTACGGCATGCCACTTTTACACGGATGCAGATTGCCCTGGATACTGGGCTGATGACAGACAATCCCCAAAGGCTGCACACTGTCAAGTCTTTCCTTTACCCCACACTTTTGCTCATTTGATGCATGATCTGGTGAAAGAATGTTATATGCTGGTGTGGGTCCTGCCACTAATTTGGGATGAATGGGCCAGTCTAGAACAGAATGTGACTCCAGAAACCAAGACACAGTATTGATCCTCAAGCTGCCTTCTCATAAGTATCAGCTCACCCAGTACTTCCAGAATGGCAAGTCAAAGGCATCATGCTCATTCTGCTCCTTAAACCAGGCACTCTAGTAGGATTTTAAGTTTCCTAGATGCTATTCCTCCTTTGACGTTTGATGGGGGGGGGGGTATTGCTACATGTCAAATGGTGAGGAGTTTCAGAGAAACCACAGCAACGACGAGGGTAGACTTCTCAGACAGAGGAATTTTTGAAATTACACTAGAGGCTGAAAGTGTGACAGCTCCATAACATATTTACTAATTCAAGTCACCACCCAAATAAGGGATGCCATCAAACTAGAGTGTGTCAGAACAGTGGGATCTTTAATGGGTCCATCCAACACATCCGACAGTGAGAGAACAAGGTTCCTCCCATCAGCCTGCCTGGCTCAGTGTCATCTCTCTACTCCCACTCAGATTCCATCGCCTCACACCACCCGGCAGAAGGGGAATGAGAGAGAGAGACGCGCACACAGCATGCAAGAAAGAGAGAGTACAAAGCCCCTTATGCTGAACCACAGACAGAACAACAGGAAGACTTCGCTAATTTGCAACTGTGGCATGTATATTCTCTGTAAGCCACCTTCGGAACAGCAGAAGTCTCAAAAGCAGGGCGCAAGGGCTTCCTAACATATAAATAGATAATATTCAGTACAGATCAGGACTCCTGTGCTTTCAAGGGGTAATTTTTCCTTCCACAGCAGCAACAGGACACTCTGAAATTCCCCCTTCCGAATGCTTATTAAAAGGCAACAGAGTACTGATCCCTACTGAATCCAGGAACTCTAGTGCTAAATTGCCGGCATCCATTGTTCATGCCTTCCTAATTGCGATACAAGGACAAGTGCAATTTCAACTCCCACCAGTTTCACTCCTACTCTCAAGGCCAAAGGCAGCTTTCCCTTATGATGTCTAAAAAAGAGAAATCATGCCTAGCATGGTAATTTAAAGAAACCTGTTCTTAATCCATCATATTCTGACCTTTATTTAGCTTGCCCCCCTCCCAGCACAAAGTCCTCCCCCCCACTTCTCCCTATGACTCACTTTTTTTTACAGTTCTTGCAAAATCTGCCTTAAAAAGTGCATTGTGTGTTGTTAAAAGGCGATTCTTTATATTGTTACATACTATTGATTATTTAGCAGACCACAGAAAGCCACAATCCAGATGTATTATTTTTAGAGTAGTTGGGTCGATTTGGAAGTGCCATTACTGAATTTGGTCCAATGTACCTTTCCTCTGCAGAGCCAAACTCTGAAAAAAAATGTCTTTGCAAATGTGAAGCGGAAGCTGGCTGTGTATGTCTTATGAATAACTATTTGTTTAAAAAAGAAAGCAGCAAATAAATTACTATTACAGATGCACAGGGATGCTTTAAAAAAAAAAAGAGGCTCACAGCCAACGTAAAGTAGGTGGTGGGGGCTGTACCGGAGTTTGGTATGTACATCTTGTTGATATGTACCTCTGTCATTCACCTGGTCAAAGGGCGAAGAAGCCAGGCTCACAGTGGAACAGACTGGCCATCAAGCCACAGCTCACTTACAGTGACCTGTAGGATTTTCAAGGAAAGAGACCTGCAAAGGTACTTTACTATTGCTTTCCTCTGCATGGAGACCCTGAACTTCCATGGTGCCCTCCCATCCAAATATTAACCAGGGAAGACCCTGCTTAGCTTCCAAGATCTACAGAGATCAAGCTAGTTTCTTTGGTTTTAACCCGTGGGAGCTTCAGTGTGCCCAATTCTGTCTTTTATTTATGACCACAGCATTTTTGCTTCCATTCATTTCAGCTTATTGAGTTCTCTGTAGGCAACCCTATACCAAAAGTCACATCTACTTTTCTTTCATGTGCTCTCCCACCAAAAAAGGGCATATTTCCAAAGCATGATTTATTACACTGATCCCACAAAACTAGTCAAAAAGTATTAGTTTCACGTTATAAACTGTGCTACGCCTTATGCTCTGTTGGCAGCTTGCACCTGAAGAGTATTTCCCCATCCTACTCTAGGTAACTCCCCCCACCCCTGACACCCGATATCCCATCTTTCCTTAGCCAGTCTTAAATCTTAAGGTACAATATTTTAAACACAGGTGCATTCCTGAAATAACAAATATAGGAAGTCAGACCACTGGTCCACCTAGCTCACTACTGTCTGCTTTGACCAGCAGGGGTTGACAAAGGTCTGTCCCAATTAAACCCTGACAACGGCTCTCTTTTACTGGCATTGCCAGAGATTGGACTTGGGGTCTTCTGTGTGCAAATCAGTGGGGCTACCCCTCAAAATTACAACAAAATGCCTTATTTTATACTGCTCTGCCCATCTAAACCTTTGCTTTCCGATATAACCTCCCTCCTTATCCATATCCCCAGGTTTGTCTCTAGGCAGCTGATACCACTGTTGCACAACTCTTACTGTAAAAAAGTTTTCCTTAATATCCAGCTGGTACCTTCTTGCCCTCAATTTAAATCCATTATTGCGAGTCCTATCCTCTGCTGCCAACAGGAACAGTTCCCTGCCCTCCTCTAAGTGACAACCCTTCAAAAACTTGAAGAGAGCAATCATATCCTCCCTGAACCTCCTCTTCCGCAGACGAAGAAGAAGAAGAAGAAGAAGAAGAAGAAGAAGAAGAAGAAGAAGAAGAAGAAGAAGAAGAAGAAGAAGAAGAAGAAGAAGAAGAAGAAGAAGAAGAGATTGGATTTATACCCCGCCCTTCACTTGGAGTCTCAGAGCGGCTTAAAAACTCCTTTCCCTTCCCCTCCCCTCCCCACAACAGACACCCTGTGAGGTGGGTGGGGCTGAGAGAACTCTGACACAAACTGCTCTTTTTCAAGGACAGCTGTGCCAGAGCTTGTGACTGACCCAAGGTCACATCAGCAGGTGCAAGTGGAGGAGTGGGGAATCAAACCCGGTTCTCCCAGATTAGAGTCTGCGCACTTAACCACTACACCAAACTGGCTCACCAAACTAAACATTCCCAAGTGCCTCAGCTAGGCTTGCCAAGTCCCCCCGGGGGGCGGGGAAAACCCCACCCGAGAGGCCCATTACCCACCGCCGGTGGATCGGGCCCCAGGGGGAACCCCACCCTCAAAGCACACGACATGCCCGGCGTCAGCATGTCACCCGGAAGTGACGCAATCACGTCGGGCATGTTGGGGGCGGGGCCACAATCATCCGAGGGAAAACTCTATGATTTTCCCTCAGATGATTGTGGCCCCGCCTCCAACGTGCCTGACGTGATTGCGTCACTTCCAGGTGACGTAATTGCGGCGCGTGCACATGGACTCCCGGAACAAAACTGGACTCCCCCACTCTTCAACAGGTGAGGACTTGGCAACCCTAGCCTCAACCTTTCCTCATAGGGCTTGGTCTCCAGGCCCCCGATCATCCTCCTCGCTCTCCTCTGCATCCACCCTTTGCTTAACCTATCATCTAACTGCACGACTACTGATCTGCATCCCCTCCTTGTCACGCAAAAACAATGCCAAGCTCCCCATCAGCCAAACACCAGGCTGGAGCATTTATCAAGTGGTCTTAAGGCTGAGGTTTTGCATTTCCCTGGCAGCATGAAGGCCACAGTAGCACCAAGGTAATGTAAGAAGTTCCATGCCACACGGGAGGAGTCCACACTGCAGCTTTCCCTCACATTCATATTAATCCAGTTATTCCAAGAGTTCATACTGGTGTGGAGGGGAGTCACAATTTGGTTTCCTCCAGTTGTTCCCAACTTCAAGCATCCAAACCTGCTTAATTTAAACAGTTAAGCAATCTGCCAGACTTTACTGATCCATGTTTTATATATTCAATCAATCCCTGATTTCCATTTTGTATTTTTTGCAAATAGCATTTTTGCTACAAGGTCCAGAATCATGTTTATATTCTGCTTTTTACAATTTTCAGACACAAACCCCAACAGAATGATGTTAGGGTTTTTAGGAAGCCAATGATTTAACCTACGATTAACATCTCCAATGACCTTTTCACAAACATTTTTAACGGCTAAATATTCCCGCTATCTATGCATATAACCTGCTGATCTCAGGCCACACTGCCAACATTTATGGGAAACTGTTCTGAATTACTTATTCAGCCTTTGTGGCATAAAGTATCAAAAACAGACTAATTATAAAAGTTTCCCTTGCCAGTTCTGGGTTGGGAAATACCCGGAGATTTTGGGGGGTAGAGCCTGAGGATGGTGGGGTTTGGGGAGGGGAGGCACCACAGCAGGCTATAAGGCCATAGTGTCTATCCTCCAAGCAGCCATTTTCTCCAGGGGAGCTGATCTCGGTCATTTGGAAACCAATTGTAATAGCGGGAGATCTCAGTTGCCACCTGGAGGTTCGCAACCCTACAAATAACGTCTTCCGTTCCACTCCAGAAATAGATTCAGGTGGGTAACCGTGTTGGTCTGAAGCAGGGGTCATTTCGTAGGAGAAGAGCGGCAGGAGCTCATTAGCATAACTTATTAGCATATGCCACACCCCCTGACATCACCGGAAGTGTGCACCAGCCCCTCTGACAGGCAGAAGCACCTGGGATCCATTCTTTCCCCCCCTCTCCCTTCCCTTCGCCTCCAAGTCGGGAGAAGGAAAAGGGGAGGGGGAGGATCTCAGGCGCTTCTGCCTGACAGAGGTGCTGGCGTGCCCACAGCCAGCCTGGGTGAATTATAGAATCATAGACTCATAGAGTGGGAAGGGACCTCCAGGGTCATCTAGTCCAACCCCCTGCACAATGCAGGAAATTCACCAATACCCCCCCCACACCCCAGTGACCCCTGTTCCATGCCCAGAATATGATAAGAAAAAAACCTCCAGGATCACTGGGGGCCAAACTGGCCTGGAGAAAAATTGCTTCCTGGCCCCAAAGTGGTGATCAGCATTTCCCTGGGCATGTAAGAAAGGGCCACAAGAACTAAGCACTGATGCAACCCTTTCTGCTCTACCTCTCGTGATTTGCCTAAGTTCACACAATCAGCATTATGATCCTTTTAAAGTTGAAAGCATGATATAAATGGAAAGGACTATTTGTAAGATTATCTGTAAAACACAAGACCAGGACGCATCTCACTTCTGGCAATCACTTGGAGAGACCCTATCTCTCAGCTTCCATTGCCCCACACACACCCCACACTGGAATAAGAACATAATATCAGGCCATACCACATTGCAATAAAGCCCCTACAACTGTATACAGCCACTGTTTAAACCACCTTCCCTTCCCTTGCTCAGGATCCCCACGGCTGCAGAGAGCCCGAGCAAGCCAGCTGCTGGAGGGATGTGCATTCGGTTCGTCTGAACCAAATGCACCGCCGAAATTAGCCCATTCGGGCCCCTTTCAGGCTGCTGCGGGCCGAATCAGATTCTCTGATCTGAATCGGCTTCCCGCAGTTCGGCCCCATTATGTCCTATGGGCCATTGAAGTCAATGGTGAAAACATATGGTATATCCTGGGGGCTGGAGGAGAGGGGGTTTAAGAGTGAGGCTCCAAAATCGCAGGGTAGCTGCTGGAGCCTCTCCTCAAGATACCTGCCATATTTCAGGAACATTGAACCAGGGGGTCCAATTCTACGGGCCCCCAAACAGGTTGCCCCATCCCCTCCATTGTTCTCTATGGTGGGAAGAAAGTTACTTTTTAAAGAGCCCCTCCAGAGATCTGGGGGAGCCAGAATGACATCACACGTGAGAGGTGGAATTTGCCCCTATGAGTCCAAGGCCACCACCCCGGTGCTCAGGGAGGCAAGGGAACGTTCCCCCCCCCGCGGGCTTTGCGGCGGCCTTAACTTTTTAAAGAGCCCCTATCAAGAGCTGGGGGAGCCAGAATGACCTCTTGCGTGTGATGTCCGAGCGGCAACGCGAGAGGTGGAATTTGCCCCTACGAGTCCAAGGCCACCACCCCAGGGCTCAGAGAGGCAAGGGAACGTTTCACCCGCCCCCCCCCTGCCGGCGTCGCAGCTGCCGCCAAAACTTTTTAAAGAGCCCCTATCGAGAGCTGGGGGAGCCAGAATGACCTCTCGTTGTCGCTTGGGCATCACATCCGAGAGGTGGAATTTGCTCCTACGAGTCCAAGGCCACCACCCCAGGGCTCAAGGAGGTGGGGAAATGCCCCCCCCCCCCTGCACTGGCCCCAGCCATAACTTTTTAAAGAGCTCCTAATGAGAGCTGGGGGAGCTAGAATGACCTCTTGCGTGTGATTTCCGAGTAGCAACACCACTCGGAAATCACATGCGAGAGGTGGAATTTGTCCCTACGAGTCCAAGGCCACCACCGCGGGGCTCAGGGAGGTGGGGGAACCTTCCCCCCCCGCGGCTGCCCAACTGATGGCTGGTGGGAGCAGGGGGTGGGGCTTATGTGCCCGCCCCCTCTGCTCCTGACTGGCGGAGCGGTGCTCCGGTGCGCTCTGGCAGGAACGGAGGCCTGGTCTGAAGCAATAGAACAAAACAAAGTTTGTTCCTCCATCTGTTCCAGCAATGGGAGAGGCGGGGGCCACGCACCTGCACGCTGAGCCCTGACTTCTGAGTGACTTCGTCACTCTGGGAATTCCCCAGTCCCTCCAGTAATGCCCCCCAAAGTCCCCCGCTGGGGACTTTGAGGGACCTGACAACCCTAGGGCCTTGTCTCATGGCTCCAGGTAGGAACACTTACTTCTTTCAAGATTTCCTATGCCAGAACCATACTCCTTGGCAATGCATTCTGCTTAATACTCTTTGTGGATGGTCTTGAGAACATACTGTATACCTTTAGCGTATCTGAAGACATAGCTTGGTCCTACGTAATTTTATATAATAGGAAGTCCCATTGGGCTCAGTGGATCTTATTCTTGAAGTAAGAGTGCGCAAGACTGTGGTATTACAATCCCACATGTAGGCACTTTCTCTTAAAAGACACACATACACACACATTTCAGACTCACATGCTGTTCCGCTTTTTCAAGTGAATGAGACTGGAGTGTAGACTAGTGCACAGTTTACAACCACTGCATGACGACTACCTGAAACAGGCTACCATGAGGCAGCCATACCATGTACAAATGGGCTCAGCACACGGATCATCTGCAACACATAGAGACTGTACATATCACTGCAACGAATTTCAGGCAGTGTCAGGGAAGCTCTC
This sequence comes from Gekko japonicus, assembly GCF_001447785.1. Taxonomy (NCBI): domain Eukaryota; kingdom Metazoa; phylum Chordata; class Lepidosauria; order Squamata; family Gekkonidae; genus Gekko; species Gekko japonicus. The sequence continues at coordinate 676,244 of NW_015175982.1, forward strand.
CCTACATCCATGCAGCAAGGTGCTCTGCACATTATGGCTGTCACGCAGCTTGTTGCTTCCTGTGACTGCCATGCGCTGGGCCTCTGGCATGCAGGCAAAGACAAGCTTCCGGTCCTGGAGCAACTTTAAAACACCAGCTTCAGTGGCTAATCCCAGATTTAAATCCTAATGACTGCTGTACACAGAAGGCCCTGGGCACAAGGCAAAGCCCTTCGGCTCCTCACCCCCACCTGCTGTCAGCGGCCTCAGTGGCTTTGCTAACAGCTGACAAGAGCACAGGAAGGACACCCGGACTGCCAGCTGAGGGGGGGCAAGACCTTTGTTTCCATCCAGGGAATCCGTGCACCGCTACTCTCGCAAAGCGTGGAGGGAGAGGTCACAGATCATAAGCAGGCCTCTCCGACAGAATGGGGGGGGGGAGAGACCGATTTGCCACATTCAAGGTGGGGATCATCACAACAGTCACACTGAAAGGAGAAAGTGACAATCTTTATCTCACCTCATACACAACAAAAAGGAGAAGGGAAGGCAGCCCTGAAAAGATGTGCGAAGACATTCTAAAGAGACCACAAATTCTTCCAATTTGAGCACAAAAGATAATCACCATAATCACATAATCTGTTACGCACTCACATACAAAGAGTAGCCAGGATTAATTTAAAAAAAAAACCTTGCAGGCAAGTATAAAAGCTCGCACACCATTTCATGACTGGTTGCTCTGGATAGAAAGGCACGGCACGACTTGTTTTCAAAGTGTATAAGAGAAGCTCCTGGAGTGATTACCTCCCGCCATTCATTTGGCATACTGCTAGCTGCTCCCTAGGCGCAAAAGCCACTGGTGGAGAGATTCAGTGTTTCCCTCCCTGCTCTTCCTGAAGCTCCACATCACACGCAACAAATCTAGGTTTGCCACCAAGTATGCACTTGACAGGGGGATGAAGCCAAGCCTGGGACGCCTTCATGTTTCCAAAGATATCCATACATTATGTGTTCAGTGCAGACCTAACATACTTATTGTTTGAAGTAACCCTGGCTTTTTATTTCTGTTAGCCCGTGTCGGGAAATTAAGCACCCACTTTGGGAAAGATAAGAGCGGGATATGAATGAATCTATAACCTACACTTCCTATTGTGCTGTGCATAAACATTCAAACGCTACTAACAGCTACTGCTTTCTTGCAGAGAGAAGGCTGCCATTTCAGTGGACCATACTCATATATCCTTCTAATGTGCATCGTATTTTCTTTACTTCTAGAAGGTTATGAGGCCCAAAGGAGAAGAACACAGCATTTAAAATCCCCAGGTGGAAGGTATCCAAGAAAAGCAGGAAGCGTAGAGAAGGCTGAGATGCCCCTGACAGCACTGAGGAAACTCTAAAGACAAGGTCTGCCGTGTAATAGGCAAATATTTCATTAGCTAAATGACTGTCAAGTTGACAGGAGGGTGGTTTTTGCTCCAAATTTGAGTCATGCCCAAGATCAGGAAATATTTGCTCTGCAAATAACTACTTAGAAGTGGGGGGAGAAGTCAGGCCACAGTCCTAGTGGTCCTTCGGAAGACACCCTTAAGAACAGGAGGAGAATTCTGCATTAAAAAATCAAAAGCAAGTTACCCAAATTGGTTGCATTTCACTTGTTTCATCGGTTTCATTTTACAAATCTTTTTCTGTCAGACTGGGAAAGAAAACTGGGATTTGAAACAGAGGAGGAGTACACTCCCTTAAGAAACAGACCTCGGTTTCCAAGTTAACCGCTTAAATCCCATAACTGCAGGCAACACCACCCCACCCCACTTCATTCTCCATTACTTGGAGACAGCAAAATCGGCTGTTTTCTTAAAATATGGCATAGCAAATATAGGAAGGTCTACATTGACCTGGAGACCCTCGCTGCCGAAGGGCTTTTCTGCACAATGGCGGACAACGTTCAGCCCCTTTCAGGGCCCTTCCTTCATAATCTTATTATTCTACAGCAATCCCAGCACCCTGCTGGGTCCAACACATCTATCATCCTCATCGGAAAACACTCTGTACGAGAAAACCCAGAGATAAGGAGGACGGCGCTTCCTCCGGCTTTAAAGTTAAATCCTGTCTCAGCATGTAGCCTCCATGAGAATTTGTTAGCTTCAGGGGCTAGATATGTGGCACAACATAAAGGAATGAATACAGGATATTTTTTTTATTTAAAAAAAGGTTCCCATCACACCCCAGTCTCTCTGAAGGCACAAAGCAAGGACACGGGATCAGCTACTTACCTGAATCTTCACAGCAATGAGCACAGAGCTTAGCTCCTTGTCCAGTTCCCTCAGCACAGTCAGCTTCTTCAGGCGAAGGCTGCACAGCCTGTAAGACAGAGAGAATGGGACACATTCAGGCACCACCATCCCAGGGCCCCTGCCGCATGGTACCAGGAGCTCCGAAGACAGAGAGGATGGCTGGCAGGCCACCACTGCTCCTCAGCCGGTCGCTTGGCCGAGGGACATCGGGATTCGTGCGACACAGAGAAAGCGGATCAGGGAAATAGGAAAGGAGGAAAATTAACAGAGCTAAAGCAGGATTAAGGGGATTATGCCATGACAGTCACAGCCCATGCGGAGGAGAGATCCCTGCCCAAACGGGACCACTGCCAGCCCTGCACACAGACACCTTCGCAACGACGAGTGCCAGGTCTCAAAAACTGCAGCACTTCAAGCCATCTTTAATTTTTTTAAAAAGGAACATTTGCCCCTGGTTGTTTATATCACACCTGACCATGCTTTAAGTGACATTTATTGTCACCGGTCTCTGTCATAGGCAGCCGATCTTCCAACTGGACACTGGAGGAAAACTGGAGATGGGCAACAGCAAGTTGTGCAGGCTGCCAAGAGCGTTTCCAAGTGTGTGTTCTAATCTCTGCTCTGCCAAGTCTCACACTATTCCCTGGACCACACCAGTTCTTGCTCCCTATTTGGTCAGCCATGCTTTCTTTTTTTAAAAATCAAGCGCATAATGGCCCCATTCTTCACCAGTTCATCCACACTGAATAAAGAGGGACGGGCAGAAGAAAACCAGTCTTGTCTAGCAGCTTCATAAAACTGAGATGGCTGAATAAAGGGTTGAAGCTGGGGGAAAGGAGGCAGAAGGCATTAGTAGAACGTATTGCTGCAGTTATCACTACACATCTTAATGCACAATGTGACTGGAGGTATCCAGCCCCTGTTTCTCCAAGACCCTTTGTCAGCATCAATATGGGGGTCAAGAATAGCACTCTGCTTGCCAGGTGTAGTTACGCAACAGCCATACAGGACCAAGAAGGAATACAGAAGTTCTCATGCAAATGTACCCTGCCGGCAGAGATCCACGTGTATGTATTTTGTAACTGTGTTCTACAACAGCGTATAAATTAGTATTAAGCAAATAATTCAGCATCTTGAGAATATCCTTTCCACTTTTTAAATGTATGCTTCTAGCCTCAAGTCTTTGAAGACAACTTTGTTTTCAATATTTTATTGAATTTCCAAAGAGTTGTTGTGACTGAAACACAAAAACTAACATCATGCAGTTGTATAATAATTCTTTTCCAAGCATCATAATAGTCCAATGTTTTCTTCAACATTACTAATTGTGTTTTGGAAACTAAATCATGAACCAGCCCCACCACCACCATAAAAAAGCGCCAGTTTACTTGGACAAGACCCACTGGAAGTCTGCCCTCTCTGTTTCCTCTGCACAAAGTATCCCACATCTTAATTAACCACATCTTAACATCTGGCACGTTAGAATCTTTCCAAAGTCATGTCAAACATATTTGTGCAGTAACGATTGGATACTGAACAAGGCTCTGCCAGTTGTCTTCTTTCTTTCCTTTTCAATATCTGCTTGGATATTTCCAAGTAGCGAGGTCTCACAGGAGTCCAATTGCTGATAATCATGAAGACAGATATAAAAACGTGTGAGCAATGCCTGATGAAATCTCAGGATTCAGAGGGAGGCCTTCCACCGGCCAGGGTGAAAGGCTTCAATACCCTGTACTAGAATTTTGTAGCAGAAGCAAAACTGTGCAAGCTAAGCAGCTATGCAAATGTGTGCAATATGCATCATGTATACTAGTCGCAAATTCAGTTCTTCACAGCATACAATCAGGGTTACCTTAAGGCAGAATTCCCTATTCCATTTACTAGCATGCCTGTTAACCCTTTTTTGGCAAACACTGATGTGGCGGAGGGCATAAGAGAGGGGGATCAATTAACAAGCCATATAGCTACTTAGGTGTGCTCACAACAGCTAGAGTGGTAAAAACTTGGAAGCCTCCTGGTTAGCTTAGTTTTGTGTCCGAGATCTACTGCGCAGATTTTGGGGAGGCCATGGAGCTTGTTGGTTGCCTCCAGTTCCGTATCCTTCCAGGACAGGCAGCACTGATCCAAGGGCAGCCACTAGTTCCCAGGCTTTAAATGGCTTGGGATGTTAAAGGCTGAGCTCGTATTAACAGGATCAGCCTTACCTCATTGCTCTCAAAAGAAGCAGCCAAGGACCCCTTTCTGCAGGTCAGCCCAGCATGTAGCAGACTTGTTTATGAGTGCCTTTCTGTGCTCCTCTTTAATCCTGCTCAAAACCCAGGCTGATTTCGCACAAGGAGCTGCGCCGCCGTCACGCCTCCCTTTGCCCCGTTTCCATTGGTCAATTTCCCACTCGAAGCCACATGGCCGCATTTTGACCCGCGGCTTCGCCCTATTTCCCCCCGCGGTTTCATGATCCTGTTTTTTGAGGATTAGGAAACCGCGGGGAAAATCGGGCGAAGCCACGGGTCAAAATACAGCCGTGCGTCCTCGAGTGGGAAATTGACCAATGGACATGGGGCAAAGGGAGGTGTGACGGCGGCGCAGCTCCTTGTGCGAAATCAGCCCCACTGTTATTCACCATCCTGTTCTGGAAGACCTGCTGACTTACCCCAGACATGATAATTCAGTGCTGAAGGAACATCCCCTCTCCTCTGTGTGTTTGTTCCCTAAATCAAAGTCCATGTGAACCTGGTCCATGATAAACATGCCCCACCCCCAGCTCTGCACTAAAAAAATAGCTGAAAGAAACTCTCTGCTGCCCACCAGTGGGGTAAGAGCCAGTGTGGTGTAGTAGTTAAGAGTGGTGGACTCTAATCTGAAGAACGCAGTTTGATTCCCCCCTCCTCCACACGAAGCCTGCTGGGTGACCTTGGGCCAGCCACAGTTCCCTCAGAACTCTCTCAGCCCCACCTACCTCACAAGTTGCCTGTTGTGGGGAGAGTAAGGGAAGGCGATTGTAAGCCACTCTGAGACTCCTTTGGGTAGAGAAAAGTGGGGTATAGAAACCAACTCCTCCTGTTCTTCCATACCAAGGTCACAGCAGTCACCGGACATGTGTACTCCATCACGTCTCTAGGGAATATCCAGTGCAACATAACCCAGCACAATAACTCTTACCTGAGAGTCCTGTGAAAACATATGGAGAATTTCTCTCCCCCTTCCCTTTGCCCACCAATCCAGGGGCAACTAGTGTGACATGAGGAACTACACAACTGGATTACTTCCGTGGGCAGCAGGCAAGCGTGGCACAGACCCCCCACTTGTCTTTATTACTGTTCTAATGGCTCCAGGACAGAGTCGCCACATTCAAAGAAAGCCCTGTCTAGTCACAAAAAGTGTTTTGACATGCAGGTCAGGTATCCATATTTATCTGAAAGTGTGCTAACATGGGACTTACTGCCAGGTAAATTCAGTGCAACTCCAGGGAAGCAGAATGTTATTAACTTTTTTTGCTAACACGGAGTTTAATTAGGGGGAAAAACCTAAATCGAAAACAAAGGATTAACATAAAAATCTGAAGCGTCACAATTCATTTGCACCGTTATGACGGTCAATGTCCTTCAATAAAGTACAAAATAAAAATGTCAAATGTCAGCTATTAACAGTATACACCTGTCAAGGACCCAAGCCTGGGTCCCTCAGAGCCACTACCCCTTGGGCAAGCAAGTAGAGCTCAGAGCTATGGGTCCTCAAGGTTATTTGCACACAAGAAAACAGACCTCAGTAAAATCTATGAAGTTTTATTAAACACTTTTAAGAAATAACATATCAATAGACAACACGGTCTCTACAATCCTACAACAAGAAAATAAGAAAAGCTAACTTCTTTACCTAATATTCAATACCTGGTATTAGATGGCTCACCTTTTAGAATATCGAGTCCAAGCTAGAGGCTTAAGCATTGTCTACATAGCAGTCGATCGCAATGGGGCTTGGCATAGGCAGAGCCACTGCCCAGTTGAATCATGACGTTATCATGGCTTCCTTCTTGTCTATGGCTTAATTATAGTCTATAGCCATCTGGCACCAGGTGGTCTCCCCAACTCAGTCAGGGAGCTCGCCTGATAGAACCCTCCAGAAGATGATGATATCCACTCCTGCTTCCCCCCTCCCATCTAGTTACAGTACTGAACAAAGGTTCTCACAATAGCCAATTACCACATGAAGGAGGAGGAGGAGGAGGAGGGGATTGGATTTACACCCCGCCCTTCACTCGGAGTCTCAGAGCAGCTTACAAACTTCTTCCCCTTCCCCTCCCCACAACAAACACCCTGCGAGGCAGGTGGGGCTGAGAGAGCTCTGACAGAAACTGCTCTTTTCAAGAACAGCTCTGACAGAACTATGGCTTGCTCAAGGTCATCCGGCAGCTGTGAGTGGAGGAGTGGGGACTCAAACCTGGTTCTCCCAGATTAAAGTCCACGCACTTAACCACTACACCAAACTGTCTCTCTGTCTTAATAAACTGGCCTTGAAGGAGATAAGAATGGTGTAGGCAGGGAGGCCCAATTATGGACAGCAGAAAGCCGGAGCAGGCCTGCTAATATTCGTGTTAACCCTTGGGGGGAAATCAGGATAGTTTGCCTCACAACATCTATATTGCATTCTCAACCCTCTCAGTAAAATCCACATATATCATGACAAAATTGTTGGTGTTTCAGAGTTCTAGTTTTGGTGTCACAACCAAGAAGGCCCTCTCGGAATGCTGGGGGCACCCAAAGCAGGGCCTCAGAAGATGACCATAGCAGTCAGGTAGGTTCATAAGGGAGTAGGTGGTCCCCTCAGGTACACTAACATACAGACAAGGCTGAAGTAATGTCTATAATGCAGCTTCATCTTGCTGCTCAGGTGTGTATGTGCATGAGGAAGGGGGATTTTCTGTTACATCTTATATTTGAAGAATACCTGATCAAGACAAATCACACTTCCAGCAACTGCCTACCTAAGCATACCTATTCCGAGCCTTATGCCTTTCTTTTTTTTTTTTTGGTAAACAAATTTTTTATTTTCTCAGGAATACAACATATAAAACATTTCATTCTATCAATTGTCTACCCCATTCCCAGTTCCTCCCCTCCCTCCAATGGCTTCCCACAATGCTTCCACCCCTGCTCCAAATTACTTCATATCATCAACAATATCAGTTTTTCATCATTACAATCTAAAGATAACATCATTTGACTTAATATTGATCTAAACATATTAAGTTTTGTTTCACATCCCAGTTCTTTTCCAGATAAATTTTAAAATCATTCCATTCTCCAAAAAACTCATCGTCTTCTTTGTTATTCAATTTTTTTGTAATCTTATCCATTTGTGCCATGAACAGAACTTTTTGTATCCATTCTTCAACCTCTGGTACCTTTTCTGTCTTCCAAAACTGAGCATAAATCATTCTCGCTGTCACTATCAGGTACCAGAGTAAGGTCTTTTTAGTCGTATTGACTTCTTCCATTTTAAGTCCCAAAAGCAGAATTTCCGGTGCTTTTTTAAAAGAACATTTCAATATTTTTTGCATTTCACTGTGGACTTTTGTCCAAAAGTCTACAGCTTTCTCACAAGTCCACCACATATGATAAAATGAGCCCTCATGCCTCTTACATTTCCAGCATTTGTTTGACATATTTTGATTCATATTTGCAATTTTCTTAGGTGTCCTTATTCATGTTAATAGCCCATTTTAACATTTGTTCTTTAACAGTTTCATCTTCACACGGACCTCTTTCTTTGTTACACAAGCCTGCTCTTCCCACGTTATTGTTCGTGAGTTTCGATTTTACAGTTGCGCACACGCCTCAATCTTCACCACAGGAATGTTAAACAATAAGCGTTTTTACAGTTTTTAAAAGCTTCAATCAACTTTTTTTCTCTCCGGAATCGGATTTCTGGGATTTACTATTCATTTTCCGCTCAACCGCTTAATTCAAATTGGCTCCAAACTCAGTTCAGGTAAGCGGCGCGTTTTTGTTATCTAGCATGTTCAAAACGGGTTTCGCATTGTTTCTTTTAACTCACAGTTGTTGTCCTTCTTCAAAGAGGTCTGCTGACGAAGAATTTATGCCGGTAGTCCGGCTCGATCGGCCACTATAGAGTTGCTTGGCACTTGCCTTCTTCGTGGGAGGAGGTCAAAGCCCAATTCAGCTTCTTCCGAAGCTGGATTACGCCAACCTCACACTCCCTCTAGGGCGCTGCTGCCTGCTTGTCCCCCCCCCTCGCTGGGGAGTGATGCGTTGGGCTGTATATTGCCCAAACTGTCGAAAGTGGCCGTCGCTCGCTTCGCACGATCGCGAAACGCTTCAGTCCTCCATCTTAGCTAGACCGGAAGCCCCGAGCCTTATGCCTTTCTGATGAAGTGTCCTTTGACTCTTGAAAACTCATACTCCAAAATTCTTGTTCTCTAATGTGCTAATGGACTCAAATCTAGCTGTTCTACTGCAGACCAACACGGCTACCCTCTGAAACGTGTTCCTTTCTCTTACCTTTGCCAATCGGGCAGAAACAACTGTATGAATTTACTTTCCCCAGCATAAGGTGCCCTGCTAGATCACACCTTTGGTACATCTAATGCAGGGTTGCCACGTCCCCTCATTGCTCCGGAGGGAGAATTTGGTGGGGCGTTCTGGGACATCATCACACTGGGGACACTGCACATGGACGCTCTGGTTTAAGGGCAAAACTCAATGTTAGAACCTACTTAAAACCATAGAGTTTTGCCCTTAAACCAGAGCATCCCAGCATGATGATCTCACTTCTGGTGACATCATCATGTTGGAGAAGTTGCATGGCAACGTGGTTGTTTAGAGGGGTTTTCCCCCACTGGCCACAAGACCGGTAGGAGGGAGAAGCCCCAAAAACCAGGGGAACCCCCTCCCCGACCTGGGGACTGACAAGCCTAATCTAGTGCAGTATCCTGTTTCAACAGTGCCCAACCAGTTGCCCTGGAGGCCCAAAGAGGGCATAGAGGCCTTCACTCTGATGCTACCTTCTAGCACATGGTTGTATAGCCTGTGGATATGGAGGCTCCCTTTAGCCATTGTGGTTAGTAGCCACTGATGGATCTATCCTCCACAGATCTGTCTAATTACATTACTATAGCCACTGGCTGTGAATTCTACAACTTAATAACTCGTGTGAAAAAGTGCTTCCTTTGTCCTCTTAGAGAACGCCATTGTGATGACTAGTATATGATCTCTGTATTTTTCCTGATTTAAATGCTACACATTTCATTCTGTACTCCCTGTATTTTATGGTCCCCTGAGCCTGCATAGTGGGGATCCACAGGTAGCATCTGAACAAGTGCAGGCTACTCCACAAAAACTGAAACTCCTGTATATTTTACTGAAAATGCATTGTCATGTCACTTCCCTCAGAACAGCTCCATGTGGACTGAAAGTCTACTGTGTAAGAACAGCATTGGCCCAAATAGGCCACTGTGATTTTGGAAAGGCTCTTTAAAATTTAAAGATGTTTTGCCCTGAAATTCTGTTTTATCACTTGTTCATATTTTAAAAAGAGATTGAGGTTCAGGGTGTTTTAAAAAGTCCTTGGCTAGAGCAGACACTAGCACTGGATATTTTAATTTTTTATTCATGAACGTAATTTCATCCTTCCTTTCCATCCACATGTGGGACCCTCAGTGTGGCTTATAAAAACCAGTAAAGTAGGAAGCAAACCAAATACAAACAATATTAATAATACAACAGAAAACTGGAAGCAAAAAAGCAGCAGATCAATAAAAATCAAGCACAGCTAAATCAACAGAAGCTAATTTTAAGAAAAGGCAGAAGTAATCGATTATAAACCAGGTAAACAACATATTGAAATAGCTGAGCCCTGAACTGACATCTGAAGGCAAGCATGGAAGGAGGCAGGCAAAATTCCTGACACCGAGTTCCAAAGCAGAACAGGCTACCGAGGATCCACTTAAGTTGCCAACAGTCTTCAATGAAACAAACACCATACCAGAGAATTTTGTGGGATGTAAAGTAAATGGGATAAATACATCCTAGATCTGGATGGGACCTTACAGGCCATCTAGTACAATCACTAGCACCCCCATCCCACTGAATACAAGAAATCCAAACTAAAGCAGTCCCAACATGATGACTATCCAGCCTCAGCTTGAAAACCTCCAACACCTCCAACACAGGGGGCTTTGGGGGTCAGTGCCCCCCGGATGACCCCCCCAGCCCTCCCCGGCAGGATGCCAGACCCCCTCCCCCAACCCCTGGGAGCCTTATTAGTAAAGAAATGTGCCTGCCTGTCTCCTCAGCTCTCCCTCAGCAGCAGTGTGGCAGCTGGGCAGGCTGGGGCAGGCACAGTGAGGCGCTGGGGCAGGCCATTCCCTCCCTAACGCCTCACTGCACCTGTGCCAGCCAGCCTCAGCCACCATGCTGCTGCTGAGGGAAAGCCGAGGAGGCAGGCAGGGCGGGCAGCGGGCGGCAAGCAAAAAGAGACGGACGTCTCTTTCTGCTTGCCGCCCACTGCCCTACCTGCCTCCTTGGCCCTCCCTCTCTCTCAGCTGCAGCGTGGCGGGTGGGCTGACTGGCACAGGTGCAGTGAGGTTCTGGGGTGGCCATTTCTAATGGCCCACCCTGGTGCCTCACTGCACCTGCGCCAGCCACCATGCTGCAGTTAAGGAAGAGCCGAGGAGGCAGGCAGGCAGGCAGGCAGGCAGGCATGGCAGCGGGTGGTGAGCAGAAAAAGGCGTCATCATCTCTTTCTGCTCACCACCCACTGCCCTGCCTGCCTCCTCGGCTCTCCTTCTCCCTCTCCATTCCCAGCATGCAGGAGGCTCTTCCATGGAGAGAGAGAAGGAGAGCCGGCCAATAATTGGGCCACTTATGGGTGACATCACAAGTGACGTCACCACGTCAGCGGCATGCACACCCCTGCCCCCTCGCCCAAAGTTGTCTGGCTGTGGGGCCGAGAAAAATCCTTCCCTTCCTTGCCGGCCTACAGCCATTGTTGAACTGCTCTTACGGTTAGGAAGTTTCTTCTAATGTTCAACTGAAATCTACCTTCCTGTAAATTAAGCCCATTACTTCTTGGACACTATGCTTCCATTATGGTGGAGAGTGCTGTCACGTTGCAACCCACCTATGGAGATCCTGTGGGGTTGTCAAGGCAAGAGACATTTAGAAGTGGCTTGCCATTGCCTGCCTCTGTGTAGCATCCCTGGACTTCCTTGGTGGTCTCCCATCCTAATACTCACCAGGGCTGGCCCTGCTTAGCTTCCGAGATCTGATGAGATTAGTCTAGCCTAGGCTGTCCAGGTCTGGGCATGCTTCCATCCTAAAACTGAATTAGCCTTTTTTGCAGCTGCTGACTCAGGTTCAATGTACAACCCACTGCAACTCCAAGATCCTTTTCACAGGTACTACTGCCAAGCCAAGTATTCCCATCGTCTTATACTGCTGTACGTACATATTCATAAATGCAGAACTCTGTATTTCAACTGTTAGTTTCAGCCCAGCTTTTGAAGCTATCAAGGTCATTCTGAACCATCTGAACTGCTGGAAACATTTGTCCAATCCACTTATAGCAGGTTTTTTAATGCAGGCAATTATTTCTCACACAAGTCAGTCTCTCTTCCTCTCGCACACACAAGGGCAGGCTGGAATCGGAAGGAACCATGTCATTATACCTGTCCACATGACAACTCTGTTCAAAGGAAACATTTGGCCACACATTTCATTTACTACCTGAAAAGCAGCGGACTGTTGGAAATTCTGAAGCATCCTCCAGTCAATACTCAAGAGAAGCTAGGAAGCGGTTACCTTGACATAATTTTGAGAGGAAAAGATTTTCTTAGTTAGCTTCATCTGAGCAAGGCCATGAAAGAGGAGCAGGAGAAGAGGAGGAGGAGCAGTTTACAATCATCTTCCCTTCCTCTCCCCACAACAGGCACCTTGTGAGGTAGGTGGGGCTGAGAGAGCTCTGAGAGAACTATGACAGTGGACTTCATGTGGAGGAGTGGGGAACCAAACCCGGCTCTCCGGATTAGAGTCCGCGGCTCTTCGCCACACCAGCTCTATTGGCCAACAGCAACAGCTTTCCCCTCAGCATGACTTCAGGGCAACTACTTCCAAGCTTTCCTTGAGAGTCAGCAAACCAAAGGGTGACTTCAGAAGTCCCAACACTTAAAGCCTGACCTCTGTTCATATAGTGAATACAATGTGCAGTCAGGATTACACAGAAGCAGTGTGGGATGAAGCCACAGAAGAATGGCAACCACACCACTCCTGCAACACAAGACCCAATTCCTTACCAGTGCATTCATTTTCTAGCAGGCACGCTCCACTAAAAGTTTATTTCTACACCAACTCTCCTCAGGCTTTTACAGCTCCCTGTGCACTCTCCCTCCAGTCAGAAGTCTACATTTATGAGGATGCTTTCCTCAGTTCAATGGGCAATGTTAAAGATTTATCATACGTTTTTTTCCCTTCACGGTTCTTTATCCAGTCTGCAAACTACAATAGCCCTATACATAAGTCAATTAGGAGAACAGATTTCCTGGGACACTGTAGAAAATACTTCACCAAAATCCCATTACTATAGCTACTGAGAATTGACTTTAGCTGATCCTAAACTCACTGTACTAAAACCTGTGCTGATGCCAGTCACAAGCCCTGCCGAGAAAGTTTGGGTCCCTAAGCATGCTACAGTCAGATAGTGTCATGGGCCGGCCAGCTGCCGCCACCTCCTCCTCCTCCTCCTCAGAATCAGAAGAATCGGCCCTGCACCAATGGAATCCACAGCTGGGTCCAGCAGCAGACCCAACAGTGGAAGCAGCCTTGCTCGCCACAACTCTGTGAAGCTGACCTGCTTAGCAAACAGAGCTTCACCCTGACTTGCTGCCTTGTACCTTGCTGCTGGTAACCTGTGCTTGCTCCTACAGCCTGGGACCCAGACCCTGCATCCTGCACCTGTTCCCCAGCCCTGGAACTGGACCCTTGAACTCTCAACCCTCCTTATCCTGATCCTTGGACTGGACCTGCGAACTCTGACTCCATCCTGGTTTGTAGACCTTCCCTCTGTACCTATTGTCATGCTTATTGTTACTGTATTTGTATATCCTGGAAACCCCGGGTAGAGCAACAGCACCAGGCTTGGCCCTGAATGCAACATGTAGCTTCCACCTCCACAAGATGGAGGCTGAGGCTGCAGCAGCCCTGGTGGCTCAGAACCAGGTGCCGCAGGAGCAGGTTAACCAATTGGTCAATGCACTGGGCCTGCTCCAACAGCAGCTCTAGCCACCTATCCCCCCTCCTGTGCCAATGGCCCTGCATCCAAAATGCCCATAAGCACACCGGAGAAATTCTCAGGGAATGCTGAGGCGTTCTTGGCTCAGTGCCAGCTCTATATTGGGTTACGGCCATGGGATTTTTCCAGATGACTGAACGAAGGTGAGGTTCATCCTAATCCTGCTTGAGGGGAGGCAGCCAAACAGTCCACCCCACTCCTCCTCAGCCAGTCCCCCTTCTTACAGGATTATGATGGGTTCCTGGAGGTGCTGTAGACAGCATTTGCTGACCCAGTGAGGTCAGAGAATGCCAATAGGCGGATCCGCCATTTGTGGCAGGGGTGTGATACTGTGGCAGCTCGTGCTGTTGAGTTCCAGCTCCTGGGGCAGGATCTGACTGGGAACGAGCCGAGCCTGATGGACCAGTTCATGGACAGCCTCGCAAATGAGGTCCTGGATGAGCTGACCCGTACTGAATGGCCTAGCCTGCCACTCTCCGGGCGCTGCTGGTGATGTGTCAACCCATCGACCACCACCTGGAGGCCTGAAGGCAGACCTGGAGAGACTCACTCTGGAAGGCAGAGCCTCCTCATCGCTCAGCCCAGTCCCCTGGCGCCAGTGGGGGCAAGCGAGGTTGAGCCCATGCAGTTGGGGGCGGCCTGGCCCCACTTGACACCTGCAGAGAAAAACAGGAGGAAAGTCTTTGCCTGTACTACAAGGGTTGTTTATTTATTTATTATTTGCATTTACATCCTGCCCATCCCGCGGGAGGGTTCCGGGCATTTTGCCATTTCCTGCCCCAAGAAGCGACAACCTGAGGGCCCATTAAACGCTCAGCCCTGGCTCACCACGGCCCATGTGAGCTGGGGCGAGCAATCTGATCCAGTGGAGCCCTCAGCCCTGGAAACAGGTAACTCCTCTTCCTGAAAGAGCTGCTCCTGCCCAACAATCAGCGCCAGAAGACGCAGGTGATGAATGACTCAGGAGCTTCCTGGTGTTTCATGGACCTGGAGTTCGCCTGCCAGATCCCAACCCAGTTCAAGGAGAGCATTGCCCTGGTGGAGGCCATTTGACAGCCTCCTGTTACCATTAGGGCCTGTCACTCATGAGACAGGCCCGATCCTGTTGTACTCTGGTCAACATTAGGAGTGACTCTCCTTCGACTCGGTGTGCATGCCTCGATTCCCGGTGGTGTTGGGCATAACCTTGCATATAAAATGGTATTATTAACATTTTTATGGAATTCAAAATTATAAGTATCTTAATTTTCTATTAAAAATTCAAATATATCCAATATCTGAGAAACAGTTGCAAACTATTGTACCTTATTGCTAACACAGCACATGGATCTCACCCACCCATATCATTTTCCCAACACAGCATGGGTAGGGGCACTTTTTGGCTCCACTGGGTGGCTGCACACACAATATTCAGTGCTCATGCAGCCCCACAACTCAAGCTGTCCTCACACATGACAAATATCTGGTCTGCTCTCCAGTCAGTTCTGAAACAGCATTCCTGATTATCTGCAGTTGTGATTAAAAAGGTAAAGGTAAAGGTCCCCTTGCTTGAAAGCCAGTCGAATCCAACTCTAGGGTTGCGGTGCTCATCTCCATTTCAAAGCCGAAGAGCCAGCGCTGTCCGAAGACGTTTCCGTGGTCATGTGGCCGGCATGACTAAACACCAAGGCCCACAGAACGCTGTTACCTTCCCACCGAAGTGGTACCTATTTATCTACTTGCAATTTCTTGCTTTCGAACTGCTAGGTTGGCAGGAGCTGGAACTAGAGATGGGAGCTCACTCCATCATGCGGCACCCGGGTCTCGAACTGCTGAACTACTGACTTTCCACAGCCTGCAGTTCAGCGTCTTAACCACGTGAGCCACCGCAGTTGTGATTATTGGATGCCAAAAGGTTGTTAGTATGGTGCCATGGTGAACATATTTATTGCTTGATCAGCTCAGCTTTGGGGTTCATCAGACTGTCTCTTTTCCCTAATTGTTCCAGGAAGCCTATTCCAAAACTCTATTCTGCCAGTGGGTAGAAGCTTTCTTCTGGTACTCAAGATAAATATAACCATTCCCATCCATTTGTTCTTTTACCCAGGCGCTCCTTTAAGAGCAATTTATTTTATTCTTTTTTTAAAAAATAAGCTTGATTAGAATGCAATAAAATTTAGGCCAACGTCTGTTAATGTCTCCATTTATCATAATCTATTGAAGGCATTTAAATCAAGATTTTAAATGTTGGCTCACCCTCATCCCCATCGTAAGCAACCAGCAGCATTTTGCTTTTATACACACAATTATCAGGGGAAACACATTTTAAATTTAACGCAGCTTGATGTGTTACATGTAATTTTTAAAAAATGTATAACTATATTTTACTAGAATGTTTTCATATTTGATTTTAATAGGGTAATTAGCATTGAGCTAGTAATCAAACCTATTATCCTGTCTTTTTATGAATCCCTATATATCAAAATAGCAATACTTACATACATAAAAATAACTTACATAAGTGTGATCCTAAGCAAAGCTATGTCTTTCTAAGGCCACTCACTTCAACAGATTTAGAACACTGTAACTTTATTTAGGATTGCACTATAAGCTGTTCAGCTGTATTCTGAGCACGTTTACTCAAAAGACCTCCTCCGAAGCATTTAAAACTATAGTAGCCTTATTTTAGTTTTTCCAGCATTACTTCAGAATCCTCCAAACAAGTTAGTAGCCAGTTAAGAATTGGGTAGTAGCCCAATTTGCAAAGAACATAAGACAACAATTCCACGGAAGTCAAAGAGACTGACAGCCAATCCTCACATTCAAACGCAGATCAAGAGACTGTGGGCTAAACAAAGCTGTACTGAATGTATTTACATTTTCATCCTGCTTTGCTTCACTAGAGTGCAGAACTATGTATACGTATTTCCTTCATTTTATCCTCACAACAATCCTGTGAGACAGATCAGGCCTAAGAGATAGCAAGCTTGATGGCAGAGCAGGGATCTGAACCCAGTGTACTCCAGTTCAAGTCCAATGCTTTATTCTCTATGCCATATGAGTTGTGCTTATGGCAAAGCCATCATGTAAGCCATCTGGCTAACTGCAGTTTACAAAAACACAAGACACAATCTCCCTATTTATTAATATGCCCTCTTACAAGTGGTCTTCCCCTTCACAGCAGAAAGAAGCTCTTATGCTTGGGTAAAGATACAAGGCAGCACACGTGGGAACTCAAACCCAATTTCAGGACTGGTCAATGAGAAACCCTCCCATATGGTTTAACACACACTGTGAAGAATGGGGAGAAATGGAGTGAAGTCTCCATTCAATCAGCCTCAGTTTCAAAGCCCCTGCTTAGCTTGTGTCTATTCTTAAGACAGGAATGTCAAGGTAAACCCAGAGACTTGTACAACCAAGTTAGTTTTTGGTTTTGTTCCCTTTTATTTAGCTACTGTTACATTGCTGCTAATGTTCTGACACTATTTTTCCAGTGCTTCTGCGCTCCTAGAAATTAAAAATGCTTGTTAGTAAATAAAGACCTTTTTCCTTATTAAAAAGACCTCAGACTGTGACCAAAGATTCTTTCCCAAAGTGTCTGGTTGTTCATCCATGTGTAGACTTAGAATTCCTGGCTGGCCTAGAGGGCTAGCAGGGCAGGAAGAAGGACAGTGTGCAGCGGCTACTACTAGGGGTATGCAAAAAAGAAGAAGGTATTTCTCGGGTTCAGATATATTGAACCCCCAAATATCAGTATTTTCCAATATTCCCAAGTCCCAATACCCAGCATGGTATTCTGATTCAGGAACTTTCGGAAATCCCATTTTTTTGGCTCCATTATACCCTGTGGGGACCATTATAGTCAACAGTCCCATAGAATATAATGGGGAATTAATCTGGGGGTATCCATGGGTCTGGGAGGGTCTGTTTTTTGAGGTAGAGGCACCAAATTTTCAACAGATTTGCTAGTGTCTCTCCTCAAAACACTCCTCAAGTTTCAAAAAGATTGGACCTGGAGGTCTGATTCTATGGACCCCCAAAGAAGGTGCCCCATCTTCTATTGGTTTCACTAGAAGGGGGGAAGGCATTTAAAAGAAATGTGGCCCCTTTAAAATAAATGTCCTTTGCAAGCTGTGAGTGAACTCTGTAGGTGTTTAAAGGGATTTCAAGCCCTTTAAACACCTGCTCCAAGCCACGAGATCACTCAGAAGGTGTTTAAGGGGGACTACAATCCCTTTAAACACCCTTCAACATCAGCTATCCGGCAGTCCCAAAATATCCTGAATATTTTTGGGATATTTGGGATAGCTGAAAAAATACTGAGATCTATATCTGGTGGAAACGAATAGCCAGAATATACCAATAAGGTACTTTTAAGTGATTTTTGGGGGGCTCAGATATAGCTGAATGCACACCCCTAGTGGCTGCTGTGTATGCGTGCAGAATGCTGCTATCAGTGCCTTGGAAAAGTTTGAAGGAAGATATGTTTGAGTGGTGGTAAGGACCTACCCCATATGATAGAAGGGAGCAAGTGGGCTAGCCCCTCACTCACATACAGATACCCCACTAACTCTCAGGCATTCACAGGCAAGGACAGCGGGGGGGGGATCACCACGGTTAGAACCTGACGTGTGGAGTATTCCCAAGGGTCCATTTTATTTCCAGTGCTCTTGACCTGTAAAGCCTTTGGCCAAGATCACTGGGAGGCTCAGTGTGGATTGTAACCAATATGCAGATTGCACCCAGATTTATATTTCATTATCTAACCTCCAGAAGGATCCATAAAAGTCCTGGGCCACTGTCTTCAGAATGTGGTCAAGTGGCTGAGAGTGGACAAACTAAAGCTTAATCCAGACAAGATGGAGGTGATACTTGGCTGGGAAGACAGAATGTTTGGCTAGTGACGATCTACCAGATTTAGAAAGAGTCAAGTTCTCTTTAGTAGATCAGGTCAAGAGCTTGGGGGTGCTCTTGGACTCAACCTTGCTGATAAACAGATTGTACTGTTGCTATGAGTACTTTCTCTCCATTACATCTAACTCATAATCTGTCCCTTTATTTAGACTCAGCCAACCTAGCTATGCTGATCCATGTTACTGTAAACTCCCGGCTGGACTACTATAACACACTCTGTGTGAGACTGCCTGTAAAGAAGTCTTGGAGAAATTTCAACTGGTACAAAAATGTCTTGGGTCAACTGATCAGGACATACAGCGCCACTGCTGAATCAACTGTGCTGATTATCCATTTGCCTCTGGTCCCAATTCAAAGTGCCAGTTATCATCTTTAACACCCCTCATGGCCTGGGGCTCTCAGACTTATCAAACTGCATCTCCTGGTATTCTCCTGTGATCCAGTTCTGCTCTTCAAACAGCCTTCTCCTGATTCTACTCCTAGGATTATCTGTACAGCAACCTGTCACAGATTCTTTGTGTGACAAACCAATTCCTCTGGGTACAGAGGGTGTTTTCACTCGCTCCATTCCAGAAGGTGTCTAAGACTGTTTTATTCCAGAGGGCGTTTGGTGGAGGGTGAACTGTTTTGGCAAATTTGACTATGTTTTTAACCGGGTACCGTTTTTCACTCTTTCAGCCCTTGCTGCTTTGTCAGCTACCTTCAGTCCAAGGCAGGATACAAATACTTTAAATAAATAAGTGCCTTTGCATGTCTTCTTTCCGTATACAAAGGGTACAGCAGCAAGTAACAATAAGTATGCCAGGGTTTATTTCAGTTGGCAAAAATACTCAGGAAGTGGGATGGCGCCTTCTCCCCTTGCTTTGCATCCAAGTCGAGGATCCACATAGCTACCATTTCCGTTCAAAAAACTGCGGGAAGACTTGTTCACATGTCCCCCAGCATCACACTGAATTTGGCTCATAAAAGGCCCTTATGTACATTGGGTATCAAGAACGACTCAGTAGCTTTGACCAAACCATCCTCTTACCATTATATACTCAGACTTCGCCAGGTCAAGAAAAGCAATGAGTAAAGTGCCTGCCCAAGGCTGATGGAGCTGTTGCCTCACAATGAAGGTTTCCCTTGCTTGAAAGCCAGTTGAATCCGACTCTAGGGGGCGGTGCTCATCTCCACTTCCAAGCTGAAGAGCCAGTGCTGTCCGAAGTCATTTCCGTGGTCATGTAGCTGGTATGACTAAATGCCGAGGCGCATGGAACGCTCTTACCTTCCCACCGAAGCGGTACCTATTTATCTACTTGCAATTTCTTGCTTTTGAACTGCTAGGTTGGCAGGAGCTGGGGCCAGAGACGGGATATCACTCCGTCATGCGGCACTCGGGTCTCGAACTGCCAAGCTACAGACCTTCCAGTCTGCAGCTCAGCGTCTTAACCTCTGAGCCCCCTGCGGCCCCCGTAGCTTCACGATTACCACAGAGCAAATGTCTTCAGACAAGAGCAAATGTCTCCAGACAAGTTAGCCCAGGGGAGATCTCTCTTCATGTTATGAGTACCTAGCTTATGCCAGCAAATACCAAAGGGCTGCAATGAAAGAGAGCAAGGGCAGGACTAGGCACCTGGAAGAACAGTTCTTCACTTCCTTAGAAGCGGAAATTGAGCAAAACAAGCCAACAGTAACCCCGCCCTCCATCTCCCTCAACAAGTAACAGAACACAATCCAGAAATTGTTAGAAAGAACTTGTACACACTGCAGCCTTACGGCAGCACTTCCACAGTACTACTGAGCCACTCTGACCAGGATACTACGTCGGACTGCATCTGTGCACTTCCCTCACCGTTATTCTCCTTCTTCTCTCACATACAGCCATCGTGGATCAAATTCCAAAACCAATTACGCAAATGCAAGCAAATCTGCAGCTATTTTTTCTTTGTGCATTTTATTATGTTTCAAGATCTGGGTTTTCAAATTGCAGGCTGTTTTACAGGAAAACGGCAGTCGTGGAAGGGCCATAAAAGTAATGTACACACCACGGAAGCTCAACTCAGCTGCTTTCAAGCTTCTAGGAATCCATCAGAGGCTGCCCATAAGCTTCCGAGCTTTTCATAAGAGCCAATAACTTTAAAGTGGGGATTCCCAAGACCCAGAATTTTATCCCAAGTGCTGAATTTGGCTTTGATGCCGCAATTCCAGGGACACGCAAAATATAAAAGGCCCTAGCTAGAGAAACATTTATATACATATACATAACTAGTCTTGCCTCAGCGGATGAGAGTGGATAACAGTAGATCAAAATTATAAAGTCATCAGTTAAAATGCAATTAAAAACACCCATTACAAAAATATCAGCTCCCAAAAGCCAATTTGAATAAAAGGATTTTTACAACACTTTCAAATGATACAAAAAAAGGCAGCTAACAAATTTCCACAGGGAAGGAGTTCCCTGATACTGTTGACAGCGTGCTCCCCCCGTCAGTCTTGCAGATTAGAATGAGGTGTATAGAGGAGGACTCTCTTGGGGCAGCTGGGGCCAAACTGACAACAGTTTCAGGGGCTCAAAATCCATCATCTTCAGTCATATCCAAAACAGAGAGACAGTACAGACCCTGGAACACTAATGCTCCTGATGATAACCCGAATCAGGAGGGCAGCTACCATGCTGGTACCAGTTCAAGCTCCCAGATATTCCCATGAAAGACCCACAGAGTGTGCATTGCAGTAGTTAGATTTGCGATTATGAAACCATGAACATACAGCAAGAATGCAGGCTTCGGTATCTCCAAACCAACCTGCGACTGAGGCATCCCCTAGCCAAAACTGCTTTCACACATCATTGGATAATATACTCTCAAGGGACTATAGCAATCGTTTACAACTGGATTTCCCTGTGTGTGAAAGCAGCACAGATCTCATGTCAGCCACACCAGGCACTTCCCTTGCAAGCACAGATCTCCTAAACTGTTTCACAGAACAGGATGCAACAAAAGCAGACAGGAGCGAAATACACAAAGCACAGAACTTTCTTGTAGATCTACATTTCTTACTATTAGCACACCCTGTGTCTGAACTGTGAAGGCAAGGACATCAGCCCTCCTTGACCATGAAGGCTAAGCCGCATGCCATGCCTTCCATGTTGGTAGCTTTCTTCTATTTTCTCCAATGGCACAGGCAGATCTACTCCAGAAATGACCTATTCTAGCCAGGGTTCCCTCTAAGCTGAGTTAGTGTGAGCTAGCTCACAGTTTTTTGGCCTCCGGCTCATACATTTTTGTCTTTGCTCAGGAAGAATTGCTCCAGAGCAAACTAATTTATGCAGTGGCCAAATTGCTTGCTCACAACTTTAATGGCAGTAGCTCATAAAGTAAAGTTTTTGCTCACAAGACTCCACAGCTTAGAGGGAACACTGATTCTAGCCCATTTCCATAGCTTCAATCATCCACTCCTTATCTACTAAGAATTCTGCTTAGTTCCGGCAAATGGCACATCTACGTCACTAGCTTAGAATGTCCTGAAGGTGGCAGCACTTTCATAGCTTCAGCCCCCCTCAGACAGTACCAGTCAGAAGAGGGGGGAAACCAGCTAGCCAGGTTAAATTTGGACAGGAGACTCTTCTCTGTTCTCTCCATCAAGGTTCACTATAACAGGTAGGGTAAACACGTCTAGCCAGGCAGCACGCACAGCCTCAACAAGAATGGTATCCTCTTATCTAGTCAGACTTTCAACACACACTGACAGCAATGGTTTAAAAAAAAAAGAGCCCGACACAGAGAGAAGAAACTGACAGGCTCCCTCTTTGAAATTAATGATATTAAAAGACGCCTGCTCCTTGGGAGGAAAGCGATGGCGAACCTCAACAGCATGATAAAAAGTAGAGACATCACCCTGCCAACAAAAGTCCGCATGGTCAAAGCAATGGTATTCATGTATGGCTGCGAGAGTTGGGCTATAAGGAAGGCCGAGCGCAGAAGAATAGATTCTTTTGAACTATGGTGCTGGAGAAGGCTCTTGAGAGTCCCTTGGACTGCAAGGAGATCAAATCAGTCAATCCTAAAAGAAATCAACCCTGACTGTTCCCTGGAAGGCCAGATAATGAAACTGAAGCTCAAATACTTTGGCCACCAAATGAGAAGTGAGCACTCACTGGAGAAGACCCTGATGCTGGGAAAGATTGAAGGTAAAAGAAGACAGGGACGGCAAAGGATGAGATGGTTAGACAGTGTCATAGATGCAATGAACATGAAGTTGAACAAACTTCAGAGGACGGCGGAAGACTGGAAGGCCTGGCGAGATCTGGTCCATGGGGTCGCGAAGAGTCGGACTCGACTGTGCGACTGAACAACAAAAGTGGAAGCTGGCAGACATTGTTCTGTCATGGCTGAGCCCTTCGTCTTGCCACTCTGCTTGGGCCCCTGCAGCCGATGCCTGCTTCCTTCCAGAGGCGATCGGAGCTAAAAACAGTTCAATCCCTGCACTACTACTCTGAGGCTGAGAAGCTCCTAAATCCTAAGGGCACTGGGCGATTTGCTGGAAGTGTTCCCAAAATGTGGATGCTAAGAAAGATGAGAAAAGAAGGCTCACAGCACAACTGTTTGACAGGTTTGAAAATAGCAAGCCGAAATCCCCCCCCCCTCCCGTAAGTGGGCATGGTGTTTCCTCACCACTGGCCTGAATTCCCCTTAGTGGAAATAACCTAAAGGCGTAAAACAGCTTTGCGAAAGAAACCAGCTAAGCCTCCAAGCATCCCTCCAGCTTGGCTGAGGCAGCAGCAGCAGCAGCTCAAGTTACATTTCTCTTGCAGCCAAGTAAGCCTGCCTGTGGGTTTTCCAAGAACAGCCTCGGTCTGCCTCCAAGATTCCAGTCCTGCTCTTCATTCCCTCTCTCTTGCTGGCCTCGGGCTCTCCTCTTCCCTCTCTGAACAAGACCCCAAAGGCAAAACTGACGGAAAGCAGAGAGAGAAAGAGAGAGAGGAAAAAGGAAAGAACTCAGCAAAACACAAGCTGCTTGCCAGCCGTGAATTAAGCAACACAAGAAGAGAAAGATTCATAGGAACAGTCTGTAAAACAGATCACACTTTTAAAGCCTTTTAAAAAAAAACCCCTCCAGTACAGGCCCACACGTTAAAAAGTTCGTCACAAATATACTGGTGCCTATTTTGTGGGCTTTGGAAACATGGGGGGGAGTGACTGTGCATCCTAGAATATGCTTCCAAATTCTCTTCAGTGCAGAGGGTTCCATAGCAGATGTGCAGGGTCCCCTCAGCAGACATAGCAAAGCAAGAATGGCTCACTGAAAGTAGAAAATTTGGAAGCCTACAAGTTATTTTCCAGCACATAATGGCCCCGGTCACACGGACCGGATATCGCCGGGGGGAGGCGTGGCTAATTGCCCCGGCGTAGTTTGATCTGCAATTACGTGATCAGACGCGCCGGCGGCACACCACGGGTCCGTCCCTCCGCGCCAGCGGGTAAACGAGGTTGGCGATCACACGACGATCCTGCAGCGCGGCAAAGAAGCGGCACGGCGCGATCACACCAGCAATGGCTAGGCGCCGTGACAAACGGGGTCATTTATTTTTAAGCCAAAACGGCACTTTCACTTTCCTCTTTGTGCGCATGCGCCATTGGGTGCTTGTGCGCATCTTGTGGAGACTTGGGGGGGGGAACCCTGTTTGCAAAGGGACATGGGTGGGCGCCAGATGCCACCACCGGAAACGCCATCAGACGCCAGCCCTTGCCCCACGGTTTCCAGCAACTAGTACCTCGGAGGTACTAGTTTTTAACTCCGCATCTTCGGCGGGAAGCCTCGGGTTCGCCACAGGAGCTCTACGCTTCCCAGATGTTGCGGTGTGATCGCGCCCGGAAAATCCGCTTATCTTCTGTCTCTGTAGCGTGGCTAATGCTCCGTGTGACCGCAGCCAATGTAAACCTTCTATAAGCACATGTCAGCCAACCCTGCTTCCATAGTAAAGTGTACAAAGGATACCCAAAACCAGATGAGTGGGAGCATTCCCCCAACATGTCCACACTGCATTCTTTTTGAAAGTTGCTTGTAGGAACATTGCTAGGTTTCCAGTTGGTGCTGCAACACAAATGCGGAATGCGGGCAGTTGGTGTGTGATTATGCCCCATGGCCACATCACCTGCCAGATAATGTTGCTGCCTCACCATAAATTTGAATGGCTTTGACTGCTCATTTTGTCCTTCTTCCTTTAAGAACATCCAGTCTAAGATTCTATATTGTACTCAGTCAGAATATAGTAATCTAGAGGAGAAAAGAATTTTACATCTTGAACAATTCAACTTTTTCAAAGCGATAGGTTTCTAACTGGCATGGTTGTACAGAGGATCCATATATGCAGGGAGGGCCCACAATTCACAGCATATTTATATTCCACCTTCCTTTCATGATGGAACTCAGCACAGTATAAGACGATGTTTCCAGGAGGTCTTCCACTCAGGTGCTCACCAGACCCAGACCTGCTTCACTCCAGTGACGTTTCTGTATCATGTGCCTCCTGACCATTCCTTAGTATGCACTGGACACAGAAGGTCCCCGGTTTATTCTGTGGTATCTGCATTGTAAAAAGGCTGGTAGCAAGGATGGGAAGATGTGCCAGAGATCTAGGAAAGGTGCTGCCAGTTGGATAATTATTTATTATTTATGTATTATTTTCTATTTATATCCCGCCCTTCGTATACAGACAGGTCAACTCAGTATAAGGCAGCTTAATAAACAACTCAGAAATATGTGAGGTGTATCATGGGAGGACTCTGAAACAAGGACTGAGCTGCACACACTGTCGGGTTGTTGCCTATTCCTGGTATATACAAAGATGTAGTTCTCTGTTGTTGTACATTCAACATGCAGGTGTGTGGGACAGGAGTGCTAATGATGTCCTGGATCAAGGGAGCAGAAGGAACAGCAAAGCTGTGGGCACTGGAATAAGATTTCACAATGACAGGATGGAGTTTTTTTAGCACAGTAACTAACTGAGCGGCACTGTGTTCAGCATCGGGTCGGGGGGGGGGGGGGGCCCCTAGCAAGGGAAGGTAGCAAGTGAAGGTTCACCCTTCACTTCTTCCTGACATGTTTTTCTCTGTGGAGGGGAAGTATTTTATGGGAGACCAGTTCCAACCATGCAGTCCCGCATCCTGTCTGGGTTTAATTTTACCATTTGAATCTGCTGCTAGTACACATCGGTTCTTAGTCTGATAACTGGATCCCCCCCCCCCCGAGAGCTGCAGTTCTCTACTCATGGTGTCTAAAACTCAACTCACTTCATCTGTGGTAAAAAGATTCACACAGACTGTTCAGGCTCATTACGTTCATCTCACCATCACCCTGCGTGCACTAAGAATGTGCTCTAGAACCCCTCAGTACTGTGCTGTGGCTGCGCATTGCAAGGGAAGGCTGGCAGTGCTGGGTGGGCGTCCTTTCAGGGAAGCCTGCCCATCATCACTGATCTTCTCTTCAAGGTACCCCAAGGCGCTTCCAGAACGCCCTGGGTCCCCCCCCCCCCAGACACCATTTGAGAACCAGGAGGCTACATAGTTAAAGTTAAGGCTGCCAATCATAATCCTAGTTTAGTTGGACCCGTTTGGAATACGTTATCATCTGGCTAGCCATGTAAAGGCTTCAAGTCAAAGGCAGCTTGTCCGAAGAAGGATTGTTATCTTGAGTTATCTTACCCAAGTTAAAAATAAAAGGCAACTCTGGTGCAGAAGACTAGCGGAAACCCATGAAATGCTTGAGCTTTCAATCTAAGAAGGGTTTTTTAAGTGATGCAGGGGCTCCCTCGGAGAGGATAACTTTTCACTAAAGGCACTCTGAAGGCTTTTTTAAGATTAGAACCAAGCGATGTGTTTTACGGCTGCATTAGCATTTTGATATGCCATGCAGGCAAGACAAACTTGGATATTTGGACACATTAGTTGCCTTATTGCCTAGGTTCCTCACAGTATGAACAACAACCCGTTAATAATTCACACCAAAATGCAGCACTCAGCCTTTAAAAGTAACTTTAACATAAACTTATACTGGAATACGACATAGACAACTGGCTGCCTATGGAGTGATTAATTCAGTCCCCTAAACAGTACTGTCTCTTCCACATACACACACATACACCCATCCCTCCTTCTAGATACTTGAAAGTTTCCCTGGTGGACTGGAACAAGGAAGAGATGGCTACAAATTTTCCTCCTCATGCTCCCCTTTGTCACTAAACTCCTAGCTGGAAAACAAGCAAACAACAAAAAAAGAAAATCTAGATGAGGTGAAAACTACCTAAAGGGCATGGAGAAGTGGGGGGCAGGTACAGAAAAGGGCTGCTATGGGGAGATACTACACAATACACTGTAAGTCCGGCTGCTTCAAAGAGCCAATTTGTATGCCGCAAGCTACAGGAACAGACAGCGCTTTGGCCAGAGTTAATGTGCCACCCTCATGCACACTGCCACTTTCAAAAACAAATTCCCTATGGTACAAAACTCTATGTGCATTTAACTACATGTGATGATCTAAAGGGCAGGCTCCATGTTAATCCCTACAAGGCGGTATTTCCTGAGCAGAAGTCTGCGGCATCCCCAACTGGTTTATTAGCTGGGTTGCTTGTCAGCTTTGGAAATTAGTACATCTTAAACTGCTTGTCTGCGCTTCTCAGGTTTGTGCACTCAAAGAATCATTGTGCAATTTATACTGCTTGTATCACATCATTTATAACATTTAATAAATAAGATGCATTCATATACTTCTAATTACTGGAGAGCTAGGAAAAGCAATGAGATGTAGCCACCTTGAAAATGAATCCAATAGTTGGTCAGCTCCAAGTTAATAAGAGCTCTTGGTATTTAAACAGAAAGATTAAAGGCTATGTAATAAATAAGAAAGGGGATGACTAATGTTCTTTAAAACCCCATTACTGCAGCTTTGTCTTTTCTCCTCATTAGTTCCTTTCCCACAAGGATATGGCAGAACTAAAACCCTCCGCCTGACTCCCTATTCAAAGCACCTTGTAATACACATATGTTGAGAGACAAGAGAAGGCACAAAGAAAAGGGAACATTTGAAACCAAACCAGATCTCAGAATGAGAACACTTTCCAGGATTTCAGTTTTCTCTTTTTCTTAAAGCTACCAGACCCTCCACAACAATGTATTTGCATATAAGGCAAGCTCTCAGAATGCTTACTGTTCCTGGAAAAGGGCCCAACAATGATTTGGGGAAAATACATGAGCAAGAATGGAATCCATGTAAGCAGATGCCCATTTGCAAGCTCGGCCCTAAAGCAGAGGTCCACAAGCAATGAAACCCTCAACGACTCAGCCTGGCTTGGGGGGGGGGCACTCACACAGCAGAGAGATCTCCTGGGGCTCTCATTTTGCTGCAGCTGCCAGTTAGGCACAGTTGCAAAGGCTCTTCCAGGGGTGGTGTGTTTCCCCACATTCATTTCCCCTGCTCCAGCCCCTTGCAGCAGTCCATATGCTAGGAAGCGTTGTTGTTTTTTTAAATTAACAATTATCATTATTTCCTGGGTCCTCTGGATTAATCCACGACTTTCATTAAAAAAGAAAAGTCTCTAGCCCTTTTTATTGCAGAGATATGCCTTTCCCTTTAGGTCTCTGCAACAAAATGGGTCAGAGGATTTTCTTTTTTTTAAGGAATGCTGGGGATGTATATTTATTTATTATTTATATATTTAATTCCATTACACCCTGCCTTTCTCCCCAACGATGACCCAAAGCAACTAACATCATTCTCCTCTCCTCCATTTTACCTTCACAACAAACCTGTGAGGTGGGTTATGCTGACAGAGTGTGACTGGCCCAAAGTCACCCAGTGAGCTTCCATGGCACGAGTGGGGATTTGAACCTGGGTCTTCCAGATACTGATTCAACATTCTTAACCACTTAACCACATAGGGAACACTTTCCCTATGAGGAAAGGTTAAGGCGCTTAGGGCTCTTTAGCTTGGAGAAACGACGACTGAGGGGTGACATGATTGAGGTTTATAAGATTATGCATGGGAAAGAGCAGGTAGAGAAAGAGGTACTTTTCTCCCTTTCTCACAATACAAGAACTCGTGGGCACTCCATGAAATTGCTGAGCAGTCGGGTTAGAACGGATAAAAGGAAGTACTTCTTCACCCAAAGAGTGATTAACACTTGAAATTCCCTGCCACAGGAAGTGGTGGCAGCTACAAGCATGGACGGCTTCAAAAGGGAATTAGATAAGCATATGGAGCAGAGGTCCATCAGTGGCTATTAGCCACAAGGTATAGATAGGGACTCTGGGGCAAGTGATGCTCTGTCATCTTGGTGCTTAGGGGGGTCAACAGTGGGATGGCTTCTAATGTCCTGGCCCCACTGGTGGACCTCCTGATGGCACTGGTATTTCTGGCCACTGTGTGATACAGAGTGTTGGACTGGATGGGCCTTTGGCCTGATCCAACATTGGCATCTCTTATGTTCTTATGTTCTTAACCACTATGCCACACTGGCTCACGGTCAGTTCCATAGGACCTAGCAGATACATAATGATATTGTGACTCAGAAAATGTTGATTAATGATCATAATGATGATGATAATGATAATCATCATCATCCCTCTTCCTGGTGGGACAGAAGGAGGAAAGGCCACTGTCAGGGCAGAGAAAATGTCACCAATGTAGGTGGTACCAGGAAAAATCTGGATTTTTCCATCTATAAAGGAGATTCCACAAAATGACAGAAGTAAAATCGGTTTGGGGGGAAATGGAGAAAAGCTGGAATGTGCACAGATGTACCACAAAACTGTGTTGAAGCGGGAGTGGGGGGAGACCCTATTTCCCAATAGCTCCCAAACAAGACCAAACAGCCACAGGTGGAAACAACTACATTTTCATCTTTATGGCATTTTGTAGACAATACAATCTTTAGTTATCCAGGTTTGTTACTCTGAGGGTTCTATTCATCATTCTTGAAGAAGACCCCCTCTCAGGTTCTGCAGCAAGTAAATCTCCACACACGTTTCCCTGGAAGCGTTATGCTTTATTAGATTACAAAACTGGTACCATATCCACAGGATTATTGTTAGGAATGACCATGGGGCGGAAACATCCTTACATATAGCAGGACGAGGCAAATGGCTAAGCAGATGAAATTCGAGCACGCACGCAGGAATTCTCCCGGCAGGAGGAAACAGGATAATCAGGAGAGTCGCAGTGCCTCATGAGAGCCGAAAGATTCACACCAGGGGTGGAACGCAAGCCCTCCCTCCTTCACAGGCCAGACAGACAACGTCGTCTGGCAGTACTGGCTCTCATGGTCTCCCTAGCACTGTTTACAGCAAGCGGCAGAGCAGCAAGCAAGCCAGGATCAGAGACGGGAACAAGCAAAACATGGCAGCTAGCTGACACCCCCGTGTTCTCAATAAAATTTATCACAGAGATTCACTTTAACTGCTCCTGCAATGAGATAGTAACTTGTTTATTTGCTGGAGTACCAAACAAGTGACCTAGTTAGCTTTATGTTCTCTGGGTAATGATGGTGAAGGGGGAACTTGGGCAAATAACTGGAGGGGAAAGCTCAGGATCTTTTTGGTATTATATATCAGTTTTCTGTCATACACTCAAAGTAGTTTCCAATTACACAGGTAATATCATAAACAGTAAAACCAACAATAACAGATTCAATGAGGGCAAAGTAATATGAACATATGAAGCCGCCTTATACTAAGACTATTGGTCCTGCTAGCTCACTGTTGTCTAGTTTGACTGGTAGAAGTTCTCTAGGGTCACAGGTAGAGGTTTGGTGTATTTTTTAAAAACACCTGATAATCCAAAATTCTTTATCCTGTCATTTGGCCCCACATTACCAGGAATGGGACTAAACCTAAGAGATCAGGGGTTAATTCAGCATGCCTAGAAAGTTCAAGGTCAATGCAACATTTAAAACTCATAGATATATCATATACTCAACAACTACAGCATGTCGGCAAGGCAGGATACAAATAGAAACAATAAAAAAAAAAATACACTATATCAGCTGTACAAGCCCTCTTTGAGTTCTTCAGTAGTCTCACACTGCACATCACACAGAATACTGTTTGATATTTCATACAATACACGCAAGGGGGCATGGCTGTGTTTCCATTTTTCATGGAAATGCAAGTCAATATTATCTGGTGCAACAAATACAAATGGCAAAACATAATTCTGCAAGTCACAAAAAGCTGAATTCATCTTATCTGGATTAGCACAACAGCAACTGTTTGCTATCTGCATTCTCTTCTTCCATTTCTTTACTGTCATTTAAAGTTACAATCCATCACATAGTTCCCCAGGGCTGTATATCTTTTAAGAACACAGAATGCTAGATACCATCTTAATTGTTGAAAACGTTGTACAATTTTACTAAAATAGATAACTGTTGTCCCATTTAACTTCTTTAAAAGAAGGCTTGCAACCTGCATAAATTCAAGAATGAATAAAATCTATTAAACTGTTATACACATATAGATTTGCTTCGCTTGTGTCCAAAGGTAATCACTGTGTTTTTTCCTGAAGTCTTCTGGAGATACAATGCTTGCCATACTCCTAAACATGGTTAAGAGCAAAGAAGCATTTCAGAAGCTCATGGGCTTCACTATCAGTTGGGTAATCAAAAAGTGTTCCATCTCCATCAGGCACTACAGACCCAAAAGTGTACATCAAAACAACAGAGGCGGACTCTTTGTCTGAGCAGGGGGCATCAGCCCCGAAAAGTTCCTACAAACTGCGGAAGAGAGAGAAGAAGAAGTAAAGGCTGAAGGACTCTGAATTGTGCCTTTGAGAACTTTGGTTCTAGGGGATGATGGGGGCCACTGTTATTGGGCAATTAAATGTAACTGGGGATGGTTAAAAGGGTTAAAAGATTGACACAGTTCATAAGAAGTACAAAGATGAAAAGTCTGAATGAAGTATAAAAAGCTAGTTGGAGATCTCCTCTCTTGGGTTTTTAGTTAGTAGTGGGTTCTTTACTTTCTCCCTTATATGTAGCTTTCCCTTTCCCTTTTTTCTATTCTAGTTTTTTTAGTGTTTAAAAAATCAATAAAAAATCCCCTCCGGGGGCTTAAAAAAAAACAGAGGCAATATCCCACAAAGTTACCAAAGATAATCTTTACAGGAGAAGGATTTTTAATGGCTTGGTTTTTTAAAAAAATATTGTGGTCAGCTGAGAAGCCTTCCTTCAGAGGAGAACTGGTGGCTCAGTCTCCACCAGACCACAGAGCCCTCCAGACCACAGATGGCCACCTGAGAAAGCACATCAAGACTGCAGGGGTTCACTGAGAATTGCAAAGAATAGCTCACCAAGCCCAGAGCAAGATTCTGCAACCGATGACTCCAGAGCCAAGAGCCAACAATCTTTAGGCATGGCAAACTGGAGGGGGTAGGTGCAGCTCTGGATTAACCATGAAGCAAAATAAGCATGTGCTTAGGGCACCAAAGGTAGGGGGGGGAACCACAGAGCGTTTCCCCCCCTATTTGCTTACTGCAATTAAGTGTTTAATAAAGGGAAAATAAATTTTATATTATATTTAATATAGCTGTGGGGTCTGGCCTGGAATAAAACTGAATTTTAATCTCTTATTTCACCTTCAGAAGTTATTGAGTCTAAATGTCTTGTCAGTAAACAATGGAAAAGCCGAGGGGCTGTACTTGTGGCATCAATTGGCCCTGAGTAGATGGGATGTTATAATAACCAGTATGTGAAGAGAATGGCAGAAAAGAGATATTTATACTTTTGATCCTTTGTTCACCTAACCTCCGGCCTGAGGTGGACTTCCCTGCTTGGTCAGAATAGCCTTGCACCTTGGCATTTCATATTCCTCTAGAATGGACCCAACTTAGAGGCATTTGCTTTGCAGCCAACTGTTTCCTGGCTAATACTCCCCTGTCACATGCTTAGGCTTAGAGTGCAAGGGCAGAAATCCACATTTGGAGGCAGAAACAGTGCCTCAAAATATAGAGTACTAAATAGCAGAGATGGGAAGGTGCAGACGCTTACTGAAGCAAAAAGCTGGCCAAGGAAGCAGAGCAGGAGAACCAAAAGTTCGAAGAGACAAGTGACTCACATTGGAAGATCAAGAACAGGGAAATCTGATCTACTAACCAGACTCCTCATATTTATATATATGGCTTTGCCTAACCTCTTATCATTCATCTAGCAACAGAAAATTGAAACAAAGAGCCTCCCTTGAACAAACTTCAGGGCTGTTTGTATTTGCTACTGAGCTATATGGTAGCAGCGGCAGTAAGGAGTATTTATTAAAACGTGGCAAACTGACAAGGAAAGAAGAGAAATGATTGTTTATAGCATGGGAAAGCATCAGGTCTGGGAACAGGTACAGAATTCAAAATCTAGAGTATCTCCGTTTCCATATTTTTATATTTACCATATTTTTTATACATACCTAAAAAGTCAATAGCCGTTACACTGTAAAAACGAGCTTCACGTCAGATAATCTCAGGCACTGGAGTGGAATGTGTGAGGGGTACGGTTTTAATGCCCTCCTCACCGTTCCCCATGACTAATAAAAACAAGTATACGTAATACGCTTAACATCTCTATTTCAGATATGGCAACAGAAGTCAGCTTCTTTTCCAAAGAAAAGTTTTCAGTGCTGAGGATTTACAGTGTTAAAAAAACTAAGTAAACACCCTTGTGTATAGTCCAACTCAGCATACCGAAAGAGGCCCCACCCTCATTCCCTGACATCAGGCTGAACATGTTCCCAATTTAAACACCCCACATTTTATTATTAAATCTTTTTTATGCTGTTAGAACAAAAACTGACAGGCTCAATTGCTGCTTCACTTAAGATGCCTCTCCTCTAGCGTCCCTTAAAATCCATTAGCCCCAGTTTTCACTTCTCAAACGATTTATGCATTCCTATTCCATTCTACATTTTCCCCAAATAGATACTTTTATCTTCATCTAGTACTGGGAGTCAATCTTCTGCACCACGCTCACAAGGCTCAGGAGAAGGCCTTCTCTTTAACTATGACATTTATCTGAGCATGTTTATTCTTTATAGATCACAAACTGGAATGATGATCTTCAGGAAGAAAAGAAATGTCCAAAATTAACTAGTGGAAATATTCTCTGGACGTGTTACTAAGCAGTGCCTTTCAGAAGCCAAGTAATTGCTAAAAGATAACAAGCATATTATATTCTTCAGCTCATCCGCCTTGAAATGGTAGCTCTAAGTATGATCTAACGTAAGTTGCCCCATTGGCACCACCACTGTTTTAATTTGGGTTTAATTTTAACAAACAGGAATTGGGGAGACAGTGAGAAAGGGGTGACCAGATGCAAAGGAAGACAGAATTCCTTTATCTTTGTGTAGGAGAAGATCATTTCACCCCTTTCATAGTAACCTGCCCCTCTACAACTTCTCTTTTATATAAATTATTAAAAGGATATGAGTCTTGCCCTCCTTTGAATCTAGTCTCCCTAAGGAGAGAAGGAAAACAGCCACATATGGCAAAAACATGCAAGTGGGACCCATACTGCATTTTGGGGCTACAGTCATTTCTTGGATCAAAAAGAATGAGATGACTATTCTAGCTACTGTTGGCCCAAGCCAGCACCTTTATGAGCTGTTCTAGTTCCACACCCCATTTGTCACCATGGTGTCTATTGTTCCGTTGATAACTACAGTTTTAAATTAAGCCCTGCCAGGAAAAGACAGTGCTGTTGCCTCATTCCCTTCCATTATTCTAATCCCTTGGGATCAAATTCCAAGGTTCTATGCCAGTTTATCAATGCTTAACTCGGGTAAGATGCCTCCTGAGACCAATAGAGTGGAACAAAGCAACCCAAGGAAGAAATTTTATTATTGATTCATGGCAAGATAATCACTTCAGCAGACTCTGACCAGAAGATGAGCTGTAAGTGGTGCAATCTGGGGAGGCAACAGAAAAGGGGCAGGGAGGTTAAAAACAAACAAACAGAATAGCTGAGTGGGGGGGGGGAATCAATAGTTTTTAAAAATACAATTGTCTCTGAAAGAAGAGAATGGATAAACAAGAGTGCTTCTGAAATTTAGCTCAGAGAGGTGATTGAAAACCTCAGCAAATTACAGTATTTCTTGAAGAGTACCAAGTCCATATGAAAGTGTAATAAACAAAATGCACTCAAGTGTACCTTGATATTTAATACAGAGCTATATGTACTCATAATACAAAAAGCTTGCTGAGTGACTTTGGGCCAGTCACACACTCTCAACCCAAACTACCTCACAGGATTGTTGTGAGGATACAATGGAGAAGAGGAGATTGTTGTAAGTTACTTTGGGTCCCATTTGGGGAGAAAACATTTCCCGAGCATGTTCCTAATCAGGGGTCCTTTCACAGAAAAAGAGGTGCAGGAGCTCATTAGCATAACTTATTAGCATAACTTATTTGCATATGCCATGCACCCTGACATCACCGGTAGTGTGTCAGAAGGCAACACCCACCGCTCAGGCTCCACTGGACTCTTTTAGATTGTTAGCTATTGGGGGGAGAACATGCAGATTTGTCCTCGCAGAGAAGGGAGAGCTTGTACCTGAATAAAACTTGGTCTTAAAGGTGCCACTGGACTGTTTTGGATTGCCAGCTATGTTGCAGTGCAGATCTGCCCTCACAGAGGGGGGAGAGCTTGTACCTGAAGGCAGGGCCGGCCCGAGGTTATCCTGCGCTCTAGGCGAGCGCAGGTGCCAACCTCCCGGCGGGGCCTGGAGACGCGCTCTAGGTGGGGGAGGAAAGTGGTCGTGTGTGTGTGTATGTGTAAAGTCTGGGTCTGCGCAGCCCCGGCCCTCCTCCCCCTCCCCCCCGCTGCCGGACAGGAGGGGCAGATGTGTGTGGGGAGTCTGGGTCTGTGCGGCCCCGGCCTTCTTTTTATTCCCTGCTGCCGCCAGGCAGGAGAGGCAGAGAAAAAAGGCGGCGGGGAGGAGGAAAGCGCCGTCTTCGGGCGACTCCACGCCGGAGAAGGGGCCCCAAGTTCTCATGTTCTGGGAGGGGGGGGGGGAATTGCCCGTGCCACTTTGTACAGCCAGCATCTTCTACAAATCTCTGTTCCTCCCCTTAGTCCTCTTTCCTCTCAATGAAAAAGCCCCACACTCTGTTGCCTTTCCACTCCCGCCCGCCTGCCAGCCGCTGCCACCGCCGGCGGACAGGAGAGGCCAAGAAAGGCGGTGGCGGAGATGGCCGGCCGGCCGGCAGGCAGCCGGGGAGGAAAGAACCGCGCCGGAGAAGGGGCCGCTCCCGCCCGCCGGCAGCCGGCGTGCAGGAGAGGCCGAGAAAGGCGGCGGCGGCAGCGGGCGGGTGGGGAGGAGGAAAGCGCAGGAGAGGCCGGGAAAGGCAGCGGGGGGAGGGAGGAGGAAAGCGGGCGGTGTGTGTGTGTGTGTCTTTCTCTGGCTCTCCTCCCCCCCTCGGCCAGAGTCGCCCGTCGGTAAATTCATTTGGCAGCAATTTCCCCCGCCCGAGCGGCGCCCCCTCCCTCCCTCCGGGGACCTAATTGAATTACGCTCGCTGCAGGTCGGCCGAGCCTTCCCAGCGGCGAGAAACAGCTCCCGGGCGGCGGGCTCTGGCTGGGCCTTGCGGAGCTGTCGCCCGTCGGTAAAGCGGGGGAGGAAGAGGGCAGCCGGGCAGGAGAGGCCGAGAAGTGCAGCGGGGGCGGCAGGGGGGTGGGGAGGAAAGCGCCGCGCCCTGCCCACCCCCGCCGCCGCGTCCTCCTCCTACAGCCGGGCGGCAGAGCTCCTCCCAGCCCCGCTCCTCCCAGCTGCTGGCGGCGCCCCTGCCTCTCCTCCTGCGCCCTACCGGCCGGCTCGCGCTCCAGGCGAAGGCCTAGTTCGCCTAGCGGGCGAGCCGGCCATGCCTGAAGGCGGGCTTGGGGGGGCTCTGCAATTTACCTGGCTGCTTCTTGCTCCTTGTGGCCCGACTGAGGGCTGCTGGGAGCAGGGGGTGGGGCTTGTTGCATGTGCCCGCCCCCTGGGATCCTTAAAGCCAGAGCTCCGCTCCTGTGCACTCCTGCAGGAAATGACCCCTGTTCCTAATCAAAATTGTTGTAAGACACCTAATAACTAGCAACCAAAAAATACCTAGGAATGTTCATCAGTCTCTCAGACTCTCAAAAGAAAGCTTCTTCACATATCTTACGGGTCTCCAACTTCCTAAGCCTAAGGGCACCTTTGAAATTCTGACACAGGGTAATGGCCACAACCACAAAATGGCTGCTATAGTAGGTGGAGCCAATCACAAAATGGCTGCCGCAGGAGGCAAAGTCAACCACAAAATGTCAGAGTGAGTTATATATAACTAAGAACATAAGAACATAAGAGACGCCAATGTTGGATCAGGCCAAAGGCCCATCCAGTCCAACACTCTGTATCACACAGTGGCCAGAAATACCAGTGCCATCAGGAGGTCCACCAGTGGGGCCAGGACATTAGAAGCCATCCCACTGTTGACCCCCCCAAGCACCAAGAAGACAGAGCATCACTTGCCCCAGAGCCCCTATCTATACCTTGTGGCTAATAGCCACTGATGGACCTCTGCTCCATGTGCTTATCTAATTCCCTTTTGAAGCCGTCCATGCTTGTACCCGCCACCACTTCCTGTGGCAGTGAATTCCATGTGTTAATCACTCTTTGGGTGAAGAAGTACTTCCTTTTATCTGTTCTAAACCAACCGCTCAGCAATTTCATGGAGTGCCCACGAATTCTTGTATTGTGAGAAAGTGAGAAAAGTACTTCTTTCTCGACCTGCCCTATCCCATGCATATTCTTAGAAACCTCAATCATGTCACCCATCAGTCGTCGTTTCTCCAAGCTAAAGAGCCCTAAGCGCTTTAACCTTTCCTCATAGGGAAAGTGTTCCAACCCTTTTATCATTCGAGTTGCCCTTTTCTGCACTTTTTCCAAAGCTATAATATTCTTTTTAAGGTGTGGCGACCAGAACTGCACAGAGTATTCCAAATGAGGTCGCACCATTGATTTATATAGGGGCATTATGATATTGGCTGATCTGTTTTCAATACCCTTCCTAATAATCCCCAGCATAGCATTGGCCTTCTTTATTGCAGTCACACACTGTCTCGACATTTTCAGTGAGTTATCCACTACAACTCCAAGATCTCTCTCTTGATCAGTCTCTGCCAGTTCAGACCCCATCAATGTGTATTTATATTTAGGATTTTTGGCTCCAATGTGCATCACCTTGCACTTGGCCACATTGAACCCCATTTGCCATGTTGACGCCCACTCGCCCATCCTTGACAGATCCCCTTGGAGTGCCTCACAATCCTCACTGGTTTTCACCACCCTGAACAACTTTGTATCATCCGCAAATTTAGCCACTTCACTGCTTACTCCCATCTCCAAATCATTAATGAACAAGTTAAAAAGCAGTGGACCAAGTACTGATCCCTGCGGTACCCCACTGCTTACCACCCTCCACTGAGAAAATTGCCCACCTACACTCACTCTCTGTTTTCTATGAACTAGCCAGTTTTTGATCCATAAAAGGACTTGTCCTTCTATCCCATGATTTTTGAGCTTACTTAGGAGCCTTTGATGAGGAACTTTATCAAAAGCTTTCTGGAAGTCAAGGTAAACAATATCTATTGGATCCCCCTTGTCCACATGTTTGTTCACCCCCTCAAAGAACACTAACAGGTTAGTGAGACAAGATCTTCCCTTACAGAAACCGTGCTGAGTCTGCCTCAATAGGTTTTGTTCATCTATGTGCCTACTAATTCTTTCCTTAATAATGGTTTCCACCAATTTACCCGGTATCGACGTCAGACTGACTGGCCTGTAATTTCCCGGATCTCCTCTGGAACCCTTTTTAAAGATGGGAGTGACATTAGCTACCTTCCAATCCTCAGGAATGGAGGCAGATTTTAAGGAAAGATTACATATCTTTGTCAGGAGATCTACAAGTTCACATTTGAGTTCTTTCAGAACTCTCGGATGTATGCCATCTGGGCCTGGTGATTTTTCAGTTTTTAAGTTGTCTATCAGTTTTAGGACCTCCTCTCTCATCACCTCAATCTGACTCAGGTCTTCCAACACCCCTCCTGAAATCAGTGGTTCTGGAGTGGGCAAGCACTTCTCATCTTCCACAGTGAAGACGGAGGCAAAAAATGCATTTAGCTTCTCAGCCATTTCCCTATCATCCTTCAATACTCCTTTTACCCCTTGGTCGTCCAAGGGCCCCACTGCCTCCCTGGCTGGTTTCCTGTTTCTAATGTATTTGAAGAAAGTTTTATTGTTGGTTTTTACGTTTTTTGCTATATGCTCCTCATATTCCCTTTTTGCCTGCCTGACCTCAGACTTGCATTTTATTTGCCATAGCCTGTGTTCCGTTTTATCAGCCTCACTGTGACTAGCTTTCCACTGCTTAAAGGAATTCTTTTTACTTTTTACAGCCTCCATTACTCTGTTTGTTAACCATGCAGGCTTTTTCCTATACCTGTTTGTGCCTTTCCTAACCTGCGGAATATATATTTTTTGAGCTTCTAGGATCGTAGTTTTAAATAGATCCCAAGCTTCCCCAATTGTTTTGACCCTTTCTACTTTTCCTTTCAGTTTCCTCCCCACGTGTCCCCTCATATCAGAGAAATTACCCCTTTTAAAGTTAAAAATGGTTGTGTGAGTCTTTTTGGCCAATTCTCTATTTGTACAAATGATGAACTCAACAACATTATGATCACTGTTTCCAAGCGGTGCAATCACTTTTACATCTCTCACCAGGTCTTGAGTGTTACTTAGGACCAAATCAAGGATCGCCTCTCCCCTGGTAGGTTCCGTGACCATCTGCTCCATAGCACAGTCATTTAGAGTGTCTAGAAACTCAATCTCTTTTTCCCGACTAGAACACATATTGACCCAATCAATGTGTGGGTAGTTAAAATCACCTATTATTACACAGTGTTTTTGTCTAGTTGCTATCTTTAAGGCATTCATCATTTTATAATCCTCCTCTATCTTTTGATCTGGTGGGCGATAACAAACTCCCAGTGTTAAGTTTCCTTTTGGCCCCCCTATTTCAACCCATAGAACTTCCAGAAGCGAATCCAATTCACTTAGCCTCTCAATCTTTCTAGACTTTATACCCTCTCTGACATACAGAGCTACCCCACCTCCAACCCTTCCCCCCCTATCCTTCCGATATAATATATAACCGGGAATCACTGTGTCCCACTGATTTTCCTCATCCCACCAAGTTTCAGAAATACCCACAATGTCTATTTTTCCCTCCGACACCAAGCACTCCAACTCCCCGATTTTACCTCGGACACTTCTAGCATTTGTATAGAAACAGCTGTATGACCAGAATTGCACACAGTATTCCAGATGAGGTCGCACCATTGATTTATATAGGGGCATTATGATATTGGCTGATCTGTTTACAATACCCTTCCTAATAATCCCCAGCATAGCATTGGCCTTCTTTATTGCAGTCACACACTGTCTCGACATTTTCATTGAGTTATCTACTATGACTCCAAGATTTCTCTCTCTCTTGATCAGTCTCTGCCAGTTCAGACCCCATCAACGTGTATTTATATTTAGGATTTTTGGCTCCAATGTGCATCACCTTGCACTTGGCCACATTGAACCCCATTTGCCATGTTGACGCCCACTTGCCCATCTTTGACAGATCCCTTTGGAGTGCCTCACAATCCTCACTGGTTTTCACCACCCTGAATAACTTTGTATCATCCGCAAATTTAGCCACTTCACTGCTTACACCCAACTCCAAATCATTAATGATGATTAATGATTTCCCTATTTCAACCCATAGAATTTCCAGAAGCGACTCCAATTCTCTTAGCCTCTCAATCTTTCTGGACTTTATACCCTCTCTGGCATACAGAGCCACCCCACCTCCGACCCTTCCCTCCCCCAATCCTTCTGATATAATATATAACTGGGAATCACTATATCCCATTGATTTTCCTCATCCCACCAAGTTTCTGAAATACCCACAATGTCTATTTTTCCCTCCGACACCAAGCACTCCAACTCCCCGATTTTACCTCGGACACTTCTAGCATTTGTATAGAAACAGCTATAATTTCCCATACAAGTTAAGCCTGCAACCTTCCTCTTGCTATCTCGAGATCTTGTCAGGCAGTCCATGTCACTAGCCATGGTCTCAGTGGACAATTTCAATCCACCTCCCTGTAGAAAAGCAACAGGTACCCCCTCATCCCTCTGAGATGAGCCAACCCGAACCAGAGACTTTTCATCTCCTGTCGGCTTTCCCCCAATATTCAGTTTAAAAACTTGCCAGCATTTGAGGGAGAAGCTCTGTTTAACAGAGTTGCATATCCAATCAGAAGCCCTGCTGTACAAAAGTCCTACCTAGCACCACCTACTTTCTAAAAGCACTTGGTGGGTGCCAGAAAACGTATTGGTGGGCGCCGTGGCACCCGTGGGCACCATAGTGGGGACCCCTATCTTATCTGGTATGCAACAATAACTCTCAGACCTGCGGCATCTAAGGACTGTAAAATATTATCCAGGTAGTTTACCAAGATGGGGGAAATGTATTCCTGAACTTCCTGTAGATGAGGCAGGACAATTCTGCAATTTCCTTTCTCAATGGGAGGAGATCACCCACTCTGGAGTTGCCCGTACGTGAGCATGAACATGAAAAATACTTTCCTTTGGACAAACTGACTTCCATTGTCAACCATCACAGATTGTTCTGGATCCCTGTAGATGGACACACATGGACCATCACGTTGAAATGGGAAGAGAAACCACTGCATGACTCTGTCATGGAATTTGATGCATAGGATGGTATCCAGGCACAAAATCATAGACCCTTGCAGGTGAGCAAGGAACATCAAATCTGCCTTAGAAGAGGCGGCCACTTGTGACTCTGCTATTCCAATGGCTATATCTTTGCTGGAGGTAAGAAGAAATTTTCCTGTGCTGTGCCCATGATCCTTGTCCCACAGTTACCACTGATATACATACCAGAAAGACTTGCGGTATATCAAGTCTTTAATGTGACATCCTCTGTGTAAAAGATATACACACACCTCAGGACCAAGTAGATTCCAGCCCAGCCTAATCCTTGCTGACCTAGTTTTCTATTTGTACTGAAGTTTGTTCTAACATGGAGCAGCATTTAAAATGGCAAGTCCATCTGCAGTCGGTAGTGGTGCAGTCCCCTCCTATTACAACCCAATTTCACAACCTCATTCTGCTGCATGGATAAGCTTCAGTTCCTCTCCATCATACCCAGCTATACCTCACAACACAGGATACCTCCCCACTTTCCATCGTATTGTGGGAATGAGGCAATAAAGCCCCCCTCCCCAATATTCTTGTACCTGGACGTTTCTGCAATTCACCGAATGCACACACACCCTATCCAAACACTCCTCCCTACCTCCCCCCTTCCATGTTTTACCATTAATGAATGAGGCCTAAGAATGTCAGTCCTCATTAACCTGTAGGTGGGGAAAACAGTTTCTACTGACAGAGAACAAAAGTAACATAATACAATTGTACCAAGAGCAATATGCCTTTTGTGCTTAAATGTAGTAAACCCAGACCTCCTCTGGAGAAAGCCATTGAAAGTTCTTGCTCTGAGCGCTGAACCTGCAATCACACTCACTAAGAGGCTGATTTAACACCAAACATATAAAGTTTATTAATCACCTCTCTATGCAAAATGCACCCATGGTAATGGGCAATAACCCCAAACTGTAAAACCAACTAACCAAAACACAATAAAAACAATAACTAATAAGAGTATCAAAGACAGCCACAGACACAGTTTCCTTGGTTTAACAATGGTCTGAGAACACAAAACATTTCCCTCGGCACTTGAATGCTAATCATTAGCAAGCCTCTCCTTGGTCACCAGTCCCAAAGCTGTGTGTGCCAATGTTAGGACATCCCTCCTCCGTGATTCACAAGATGTTACATCAAGGAAAAAATGGGTCTTTAAGCAAACTAAAATGCTACACTGCATGCCAATGATCATGTCCCATTTCCTATGCTCTGCCTAGAGGCTATAGAAATCCTTCATATTGATGAAGTTAGCAGTACCATCCCAAGCAGAACTACACCTTCCATACACGTAGAAGGCCAAGCTTCTGCTCAGAATGGCACCACTACTGTTGTAATATTTCCAAGGACCATTCCTAGCACAACATTTTCCTACCAGAGATGCAAAAGCTTTGGGGGGAGGGGAATGGGCAAAGCACACTCTCTCTGCCAAAGGAAAACTTGGAAACGCCTACAAAAGATTTTCTTTTAGAATGGGTGATTTTTTTTTCAAAAGCAGATTTTAGTCATGCAAAATGTGCAGCCAGTGTGGAATAGTGCTTAGCGCTGGCCTGGGATCTTGGACACCCAGGTTTGAATCCCCACTCCATCATGAAAGCTGAGTGGATGACCCTCAGGCAAGTCATTTCCTCTCAACCTAACCTATCCCACAGGGTTGTTGTGAAGGTAATATGGAGAAGGTGAGAACAATGTTGTAAGTTGCTTTGGTTCCCCCACTGGGGAGAAAAGCATTATGTGAACATCCAAATTTCTAGAAATTTCCTATTACCTCCTGCTCTGAATGTCTGAAAATGACCAAATGTGAGTTGGAAACATGCATGTGAATCAGAGAGATCAAAAAGCCCTAGGAGCTTTGCAGAACAGTTATTCTTCAACTTATAAGTTTCTCACCTAAATAATATAAATAAAATCTCTCCTTATACATAAAAGAGTTTACGTGTGACTCTTTTCTGAACGTTCCACACGCTTCCTGTTGGGATTCTTTTAAGTAAGCCAGCAGAGTATTAAGAGACTGAGTCCATGGTGTGTTTTAAAATATAAAAGGTTTACTATAAACCCAACATGGGAAAAAGGTACACAGGATATAAAATAACAAAGAGCTAATATGGCTACATCCTTACAGCTAAAAGGTAAAACGGGAAGAGAATGGCGTCTCGTTCTCAGTCAGAACAAAGAGAGGAAGAAGAGCCAATATGCTAAATACTTGACACACTGGTTTCCAATCAGAGTAGCAAGTTAGCTCCAAAGTTCCCGGGCATTCTATTGTCTAAACAGATTGGTTACAAACAAACATGTGACTTCCTGTTGATCATAACAAACATCATTAACCCTGTAATACTGAAGTGTTTTGACTTGTAACACCCAACACTTCCCCAGCCTTTGGGTCCCTGATCTGTCATCCCTGGGGCACACTGCCTCCTTCCGTCGCCTCTGTCCCACCCAAAGAACCGCCGGGCAGCATCTCACCCTCAGTCTGCGGGAAGCCGCCGGGCAGGATGGATGCTCCGGTGGCCAGACACATCCGAGGCCCATGGCAATCCTGCCAGGAGGCTGACTCCAGGTAGCTAGACACCCTGCCACTAGGCAGGGGCCGCCGGGCTGATGGCGGTGGTGGCGGCCTGTGGGACGCCGCCACCCAGCTGGACAGGGAGGCAGTGGCAGGCTGTTCCATCGCTCCTCCACCCTGGAATCTGCGGTGAGGAGAGAAACCGGGGACCAGAGGCTGATCCTCCCACTCCCGTCAATGCCGCCTGAGGCCCAATCCACCTCAGAGACAGTGCCAACCCATTCCACTGCCCTTCGAGCCTGGGGTCTCACCAGGGGGCCGACAGCGCGGGCCCGGCCCTCATTCCCCTCACAGGCGACATGCAGCCGAGCCGCCACACTGGGCGGAGGACCCTCACGCCGCCCCCCACAGCCCAGGACCAATGTGCAGAGCCGGCTTGCAACCTAGCAGCTCCTGCCGTGCTGCCAGGGCAGCCAGCGGTGGAGCCATCCCAGAGGACGCTGCCCGCGCCCACACAGGGACACCATCACGGCCCGTGCTGCCACCCCGGGATCTCTGCGGCGCATCCAGGGTGGGGGCGCAGGGAGTTTTCACGTCCTTCTAGGGCTTGTTGTATTGGTCCTACAACGAGCCTTGCTCCTAGTACATTTATATTACAGTATAATATAAATGTGCCCTGACCTGAATGGTTCAAACTAGCCTGATCTCATCAGATATCAG
Source organism: Gekko japonicus (assembly GCF_001447785.1). Taxonomy (NCBI): domain Eukaryota; kingdom Metazoa; phylum Chordata; class Lepidosauria; order Squamata; family Gekkonidae; genus Gekko; species Gekko japonicus. The sequence goes on from NW_015175982.1 coordinate 720,755, forward strand.
AAGCTAACCAGGGTCAGCCCTGGTTAGTACTTGAATGGGAGACCACCAGGGTAGTCCAGAGTCACAATGCAGAAGGCAAACTACCTCTGAACATCTCTTGTCTTGAAAACCTTCAGGGTTGCCAAAAGTCAGCTGCAACTTGACAGTACATTACACATACACACACAATATAAAGTGTATAATTACTTTTATAACACCACACAATAGCAATAATTTTAAGAAAATGCCATAAGAATTTTAAGAGAGATTTAAGAAAGAAAACAAATGCTTAAACAGAGAGTAAGCTCTGAGTATTCTGACCCTGGAAAAGGTCCATGTAGGTCATTTCTCTATGCCAGATTTCAAAAGAAAAATGCAAACAGAGAATGTAAATATGCAGGCTGCATATTTTGTTATTAAAAAAGAGACAGTGAGGTTTTCAAGACAGGAGATGTTTTATCTGCGATGGCAGAAATCTTCAAAGGGGTGGAGGCACCAAGAACGGCAAGAAAGGCTCCCACACAGTCCACCAGGACACATTGAATTATTTATTTTTAAGACCTTGCAGCTTTGCTTGTCAGAAGGATTCCATGTCATCAAGGCCTGTCCCTTCCATTCAGGTGCCTTCCCAGCCAGAACTGTCTTTGTCAGCTTGGCAAGAAGGGGCAGTTGTCTCAAGGGCAGGGCCGGCCCCAGCTTATTTTGCACCCTAGGCGAGGATCCCTTCTGGCATCTCCCCCCGCCCCGTGCACCCACCAATTTTCAAAAATAAATGCATTTTAGGAAGTACGGGGCCGGGTTCAGTTTGGTGCCCCTAAGGGCCATCCCGCTCTAGGCGATTGCCTAGTTCGCCTAGTGAGTGAGCCGGCCCTGCTCAAGGGAGAAAGAACTTCAGCAAGAGCTCTTGCAGAAACTGAAGAGGGCAGACACCCTGCTGGGAGCTTCTTCCAGGTGAAATGGTACCTCTTGCTGCCTGTACAGCCCCTCCTGCCTTCACAGCCACTCTCTCTGAGCAGGTTGAGCCGACTCAGCCTTTTACAAGGCTTATGGAACCATTTTGCGTTAATGATCAGAATGCAAAAAAACCCAAAAAAACCCTGCCATATCTTTCTATCACTCCTCCAAATGTTAACTTGTTTTATTGGTTATATAACACCATGCGTGCTACCACAGGCAATGGGTAGTCATGATGGACCAGCAGAGGAAGAGTTAGTTGTACTTAGGGTAAATGCATCCTTTTAAAAAAAGGGGGAAAAAGAATTTTATTAGTTTTTCAAAAGTAAAAGAAAAAGAGGACAACTACAAACAAAGAAAGACAAACATAAAACAAATATGGAGTCTGTACTCATTGTAACTACTTAAATTTTACATAGACTCATTCTGTTATGCACCTAGAACAATTTAACCATTTAACAAATAGAGCTTATGTTTCAGTTGTTATGATCAGCGCTTTACAAGATAATCCTTGAGGCATGTCCACACAGCAGTTTTCTGCAATCTTGATTCAGTGTTGTTGCAGCAGTCCCTGGTAGGAGAGGGAAGGGAAAAAGATTTTCCCATAAGGAGCCCCTGTGCATACAAGCAGAAAGTAGGCCATGCAGAACACACTAGCCAGCTATAAACAAAAACGGAGTGACTAGTGCCAAGCACACGAAAATACTGGGATGTTCATCCAAACTGTCAAGAATTCTCTCCGTACAGATATGGTCCTCTTACTTCTGCCCTTGGTAGCTAATTGTGTCACATCATTGGGTCACACTGAAGGTCTAGGTATGCTGTGAAATAGACATGCCTTAAGCTTTCACCATAGAGTTGCAACCTCCAAGAGCAGCCTATTTTGGCATTCATTTTTCTAAAGGGGTGGTAGTGGTCTTAGGGACATTTAGGGATATTCTATCTCCCTTAATCATCAATACCTGCTAGAAGCAATGGTGAAAATAACTAATTGGGTTCTAGTGCAAAAAGAACAAGACTGGACAATTCATGGCAGGGAACTATATGAATCCTGATGCCAATATGCATAAGCAAAAGCTTCTTGATGTGGCCAGCAAGGCCTCTTGTCATGAATCAGAAAGAGCCCCTCAAAGCATGAGTGTACTCTCTGGAACGCAGCTCAAATGCCTACCCAAGACTGACAAAACGAAAATTTCAAAATATAATGACAAGCACTAAATAACAATTCAGAATAAACCCACACCTTTTGCAGACTTCACATGAAGCTTGCAGATATTGAACTAAATTGTGTTCTGTTTATGGCAGCATTAAAAGTGCAGTATGCCCACTAGCCATGTATATGATAATAGGCACATTAATTAGAGGAAACTAAAATATGCAGGCTAGATAAAGCCTTGAGGCACACCACTCATTTCCCATTTGGCTCTCAGCATTCAGCAAATTTTGGATCCATGTTTGGGGTGGAGTGGGGGAAGGATTGCATCCTTCTGTGGCTTGGTTCTCTTGCATAATTACAGAGATCATCCTCTTTGGTTCACAACTCCCCAAAGCCAAGAAGTCGATGTATGAAAAACCTAGCAAGCCACTTGTCAAGTTTAACAGGCAAGCCAAGGGAGGGAGCAAAGAATTCTAGCCTTTTCCTGACCCCAGCTCTACTTCTTCCCATACTACTCTCTCAAATCTAGGAGTAGGTCCAAGCCTTCTTTCCCAAACCTATACCAGCCACTGTTCCCTCTAAGCTGAGTTAGTGTGAGCTAGCTCACTGTTTTTTAGTCTCCGGCTCACACATTTTTATCTTAGCTCAGGAAGGACGGCTCCAGAGCAAACTGATTGATGCAGCAGCCAAATTACTTGCTCACAACTTTATTGCCAGTAGCTCACAAAATAGAATTTTTGCTCACAGGACTTCACAGCTTAGAGGGAACATTGAACCAGCCCCCTTAAAACTGAACTCCAGGCTTTGAGTGAGAAACTAGCAGCACCCCCCTCACAACCATATCCAACCCAGAAACTGAAGAGGGGGTGAGAAAAAGAGATAGTTCTCTGCAGTGCCTGTTTCCCCCTCCTCACAATTGGAGGCAGAGGGGAAGAAGCATCAGAAACATACTGACCTTTTCCCAAAACAGTGAAGCTGCTGAGGGGGGTGTTGCCCTCCTCTCAAGACACCTCTGCCCATGGTGTCCAAGTCACCCAGTACCAGGTGATGCACAACTTGGCCACCCATTTTAATATTGCCACCAAATGTAGTGTTTTGCTCTTCCCTATGGGAATGAACAGAAAGCCTTCATTTGTACCTAGAGAAAAGTAAAACCACAGACAGAGGGACACCATCTTCAGAAATTTAGGCAATATGGTTGTATTTTTCAGAGTCATTAACAGAACCTTTATTCAATGCAGGAAAGAGTATTTTGCAGGAATTCATGTTGACATTGCTGAGGTAACCCAAGCAAAACCCACTATTATTCTGCCTTGCAGCCTTTTGTCGCAAGAGTACCAGGTTCTCACACATACATTATTTCAGGCAAAAGAGTTGTGCTAGTTGGTGCAAGTACAATAAATAAAAACAGAGACTTGCTTCACAGTTTTGGAAGAAATTGTACAAAATATGTTGCCCCACACCATTACTAAACTCTCCTGCAGCAGTGGGAAGGGATGGAGAATTGCCTCCAAGGTGACACTAGGCATTCATATCGCACCTAAGCTTCCAACAGCAATTTGCACAGAATGTACATCCCTTGCGCATCTCGGAAGTGTTGCCCCAGCACTGACAATCGAGGAGGAAGAGGAGGAAGGTGACAGGGAATGAGAGAGGGCTGCAACCAAAGTTTTTCTCCATGGAGGATGAAAAGCCAAAGCCAGCCATGTTCTTGACATATGTAAGAGTTCCAAAATGATGGATTCCCTTCCACCAACCCTGTTAATGAACAGAGAACAGGTGGTTTTCCGCACCACTTATCAGTAGGAACCTACCCAAACTGTCAACTAATCTATACAAAGTGTTGCTCAGCCATCCTGTACAAGCAAACAAGGTGCTGTTCTCTGGGAAACCGTTCAATGCAGGTGTGTTTGGGCATAAAAATTGCACGATTAAAGTAAATCAATATCAACTAGTTGTACACTGCAGTAAAATGTTGCCAGAGAGGAGCCGGCATTCAATCAGTTGTAAATCCAATTTTAGTTAAAACCAGCAAAGTTGTCCAATTAAGGATGCTCCCAAACAGGTGGAAAGTTTATAGAGCTTCTTAATCTTTACAGAGCCACAGGAGACAGTATTCCAGATCTGTCTGAAATAGAACTCAGAATCAGCATACATTAAATTCCAACTGCCTCTGTAACCACTTGAAAAAGGACTGCTGTGCAGCACTGGTGGCATCCCAAAGAAGGAAGAATATGGTATGAAAGAAGAAAGGGAAGATCCAGTAACATGCCTGCTGGCTAGAACAATACAGTATAGTATGAAATTGAAGCAATGCTAATCTCAGGGATAGCATTTTTACCCAGTCTCTGAGGGTAGATTTCAACATTCAGTAGCAGGCAGAAACCCAGGTCAAAACCAAACAAATGAAAAGTGTGTGTGTGTGTGTGTGTGTGTGTGTGTGTGTAGGGGAGAATATAGTCTGATGGGCAGAATCAGTAGGTGGGCTTTAACTCTTCACCTACCTGACATTCATAGCTCCAGCAGCAATGAACACACATCTGAGAACCTTGAAAGGGCAGGGAATGCAGGGCAAAAGCAGCTGTTCAGTAAAAAATGGTCTAAGTTCCTCCTTCTCTTCCTACCCAAGTCTTCTTTCCAAATCGTGCCCATCCTCTGGCTCTTTTCAAGTGTTCAATGGCCAACCCAGGAAAGTTCTCACTGAGCATTTAGTTCCACCCTAACAACCAGGTAATAAAAATAAAGGGCAGCCAATACTCACCTATTACAATGAGAAATGCATCAATGGAACTAGTTCTCCTCTCTGGAAGAAACCCGAAGGGCTAGATTTTTTCAGCAGCAGGCCCCACTCCTCCTGACATTTTTTTTAGCAGAACCCCAATATTAGACAGAAGCTGCATTCTTCACTAGCTACTTCACAATTAATTCTTTACAAACAGCTGTGCATTCTGGGTATGCACACAATGCCGGCTATTCATCAGGAATGATAATCTTTTCATCAAATAACTCTTGGGCCTGCTTTGACCCTCTCAGCTACAGTTTCATTATGGACTTCAGCTATAGAGCCAAAAGAAATTCACTTTTAAACCTTTCCTATTTAATCTCCGCTCCAGCAATCTTTCTTCACAGCAGGGACCCGTCTAGCTACCAGGGTAATACCAACCTTTACCTGACCTCATAAAGCCTGCAATTCCAACCCACAGCCACCCCACTGGCACCAAGGTGATGATCTGGGAGTTTCTGCCACAAAGTTAAAGTGAAATTTATCTTTGAAGGAAAACCATGGTTTAAGCTTATCAGACAATTCGGGGGGGGGGGCAGACTTAATCCAATAGCACGCAAGAACTTGCATTAGAATTTGAGGGAACGATAAAGAAGATTAATGCCTCCAGGAACAAGAGAGTTTATCCTGCATCAGGGGAAAAACAAACATAACAAAGGTTGGAGGTTCCGTTTCTCAGAAGGTGTTCACAAGATCTAGTGTCACAGATTGTGCCATAAAGGGTAACCAGCCGTTTTGTGTATGTGAGAAAAGAAGGGATATTTTGGGTTTTATCTGGATGAATGGCTGTGAGCACTCCAAATTACTTACTCCCAGTTTCAGAAATTTCAGTTGGAAACATACATCAAAAGCTAGCTACCAGATGAAGTTCTGGGTCTAGGAGTCCAGAGCCCTCAAGGCAGAGCCCGCTAAGTAGCCTTGACCGAAATGCCAGGTGCAAATTCTCCCTTGAGAAGTGGATTAATGATGTTATTTGCAAAGGTGAACCCAAGAGGGACTATAACTCTTTTTCCTGTTAAAAAGAGCGACATTCTGAAAATGTAAAGAAAATATACCTCTAAATCACCTCCAAACAAATGATAAAGGATAGCTACTCAGCCTCAGCACTGTCTTGAAAATACACCCCAAAAGTATCATGCAGTACTTAAAATCTACAACAGTGACAAAAGGTAGTCAAATAAAATTGGAAAATATTTTTAAAAGAAGGACAAAAAGGGTTTCTAGTTAGTATTTAGACTGACACTCAGGAGATCTATGGGAAATTTCCTGTTGTGATGGATTTCTCGCTTGACCCTGAACAAACTACTTAACCTTCCTGCTTCTGTTCTTCTTGCTCTAAAGTATCTTCTACTGATGTTATTGTACAATGGCAGGAGACTTCTAAAGGCATGCCAACAAACCTTCCCCACAAGCTTGCTCAGCGAGAAGATCAGTAAAGGTGAACAAGCTTCTGAATTGGCAATTTGCCCACTTCCACTGATCTCCCTCTAGAGCATACAATATAATCAAGAAAACAGAAGATTCAGTATATTCTGGATCATGCACAGTGCACAAGGCATTGCTGAGGGCCATTAGAACTAGCCAATCTACCAGATACATTGAGCTTTTGCTTGTTCTGCAGCAAATGTGCAGGTGTCAATGTTTAAAGGGTCTTCTGAAGACAGACAACAAAGAACTGCCACACTATGGGTGCGTTCAGACGGGGCATTTACAACGGTATAGGTGCCGGTTGGTTGGAATCGGTGTACTTACCGGCATTCAAACGGCGAACATCTGCCTTCCGTCCCTAACCATTGTAAAGAGCTTTAAACCGTTGTATTCTGCCACTAGGTTCCCAAGTGGTGGTATCCTGAGTGCAACGGTAGTAATCGCTTACCCCCCCCCCCCCGTCTGATTGCTCTCCACCAGTATAGAGCCACTTCCGTTTGGAAGCCCGAGGCTTCCGTTTTTTCGCCCGCCTTTTTTTTTAGGTCGGTGATATGCGCTTGGGCGAAGCTTCGCCCCAGCGTTTGTTTTTTTAAAAAAGAAAAGGTCCTTAGTTTAACGTTTTAGAGGAGTCCGGGACCTCAGGGAGGCAAGTTTGCTCTTTAAACTTTAAAGGTAAGTCCTCTCTTCAGGGCATGCTTTTCTGGATGGGGTGTTTTGCGCATGCACGAAGATCGCTATTCTGTGGATGGCTGCCTATGTGCATGCGCAAACTAAGTTAAAAACAACAACAAACCGCTGATGCCCGCTGTGTGTAAACGGGCATACAGCGATGGGCTCCGCAGACAGGAGGTAAGTGTGATCGCGTTTCAGCCGGCATAAACTGCAACGGTTCCAACCGGTACAGTTTATGCCGGCTGAAACGCCCCGTCTGAACGCACCCTGTAAAATGTATCACCTTAATTCTACCCTGCCTATGTTAAGGGATTAACTTGTATTGCACTTCCTGACTTTAAAATCTGACAAAGGGACAAATTCTTCAATTGTCATCAACTAAATTACAGTGGCACATAGTATTTATTGGTTCAAATGACTCCAGTGCATTTCTGACTAATCCAATATATACAGCACAAACCAGCATTAGCATTCTCTATTAGCCATCACTTATTAATCCTTTTTATAAGGAGACTTCTGGTGATAAGAGGCTCTCCAATCTGGACTGAAACATTTAAGTACCCCCCCCCAAAAAAAGTTCAGGCCATCCAAACCAACTAACAAAAATCAATCAGATGTCTGCTATCTATTAGCTCCTTAGAACTGCCAGTTTTCATTAGCACAAACTCTGGAGAGCATTCAATAAGCCATCTCAATTTTCAAGATATCTACAACCTTTAAAAGGCTTGGAAGTGGAGAGACAAAAGATAAGGTGGCCTGAGTGTTCTCCAATTACCCAAAATGTACATTCATACATCTATACAAATACACTTTGCTCCCAAATTGGAAATTAAAATTAATGGTCCCCACCCCCCTTCCTTTTTTATGTACACACTGGGGCCTCTTGATGCTTTTGCTTACTCAGTTGTAAAACCAATTTAGCACAAAAGATGTCGCAGGCCAGCTCTGCACAGTGTGTAGTCAAGTTGTTAAAATGTTCTCTAGCATTGTTAGTGGAATTAAAACTGCAGCTATTGAATACAATGAATCAGAACCGGCCCCAACGGGATACATCTGGCTCAAGCTCACACAAGGCAAATGGAGCTGTAAGGTGTAGACCAGGTATACCTTGAAGGACTGCAGAGTAAAGGAGGAAGAGGAGGCATCAAATGCCCAGGTCTAAAGGCTGGTGAGTATTAGAGACAGGGAGGGAGGTGACATTCAAATCTGCCAGCACAAAGAGAGTGCTTGGTCAGCAAAGGAATGGCTCAGACAGCAGATCTGGGGACCAGATAACAGGCAGCAGTACTCTTATCACCAGATTCTGGGGAAGATTCTGGACTGCAGTGACGGCTTCCTGGACTGAACTGTCTATAGTTCCCGCCTTGGACAAGCAACCCTGCAGGCACCAAAATTAGGAAAGTAGTGCCTGGCCTGCAGAACTTCCAGTTCAGTCCTGGGTCACCTACCAAACAGATTAGTCATAGCTTTATCCAAAGAGAGCTGTTCAATAAAATAGTAAATTTATACACTACAGCAGCCCCAAGTCCTGTAGTAAAAATCTGTATAGTTGGTTCACGGCCATGTTTCCACCTACCAGCTTTAAAACCTACAACACTAAGTCTCAACAGACTCCAGTGTTAAAAGGATATGAAGGAGCTGCACTAAACCAAGCTGAGCCAACGGTTCATCTTGCCCAGCATTACTGAGGGAGTTTCACTGCAGAAGTCCTTCCAAGCCCTGTTACCTAAACTCCTTTCACTGGAAGTGGCAGAAACTGTACCAATCGTAAGACCATTTCTCACGACTGCAAAAAGCACCAGGGCTCTCTCCAAATGGGAGAATGAATCAGAGAGGAATGAACACTATTAAACTCCAGAACTACACCGTAAATAGGAATACAGCTGTGGGCAGCCTCCACAGGAGACAGCAGATTTAATCACCCTGGTTTTGGTAGGGAATCCCGCAACCTGGTGCTGACCTGCCCCATTTAATTAATCTGAAGGCAAAAAATGTTTGTTCTTCCCACAAGTGATTGGCAGAGAGTTATTTAAAAATGGGGCAGAAATGAACAGCTCTGCTCACGATGATCACTAAATGTAGGGCAGTTATCCCCAACACCCTTAAACCAGCCCATCACTCTCACAATCAGGGTGGCTAAGAACTCGCAAAAGGGTGGGTTTTTTAAAGTTTCAATACACAGACGGGCAAAGTGAGGATTCTACTCTACACTAAGGATTAAGAGGACAGATCGGGGGACAACAGCTACTGTATAATTTATGCAGAAAACAATATACCAGTACAATCTGGTATACGTAATTCAGTACACGACATGGAGAATCACTAGTATAAATTACTAAAGGGTTAGGGTTAGTTTTTTCTGGTAGCAAAACCAGTGAACAAGACTGTGACATATTCTTGCAGGTGACCTGGGACTCTCTGTGTTCACAGTCATGGCCTCTTTCAGCCACATAGCCATTCTAAGAATGTTCTAACACAATTGCCCTCTATATTTTCCCCTCCTCCAGCATTTGCTCTCAGAATAATTCAGAGAGAGAGAGAGAGAGAGAGAGAGAGAGAGAGAGAGAGAATCTCAGACATATTCCCAGTAGAACAAGAACCGGCCCCACTGGTGATGCAAGAGGAGGCAGCAACAGCAGGGAAAGACAAAACACAGTTTCCTAGTGAAGAGGAGACAAAAGTAACTATTCCTTCACCGCCACAAAAGAACTAGCCCATTAGAGTAGCTCTTACCCAGGAGGCCCAAACAAGCTACAATCAAAGTAGCTATAATTTGCTCAAACAACTAGGCAGTCAGTGGACATGGCAGATGTGCTTTAACCTTTATCAACACCTCCCCACATACACCAGTTTTCCTGACAGGCAGACGCATTTCCGCAACCTACTTTTCCTACAGAAAACTACAGCACCTGAATTACAACAAGCTCCTCTATATCACTGGAAACGGCTAACGTGAGTCATACTGGGTAGGGAGGGGTGGCAGTTCTTTATCAGGGGTGTTGGAAATATATGGCAGGAATTAGTACTAAATATGCCAGTTGTACAAGGCAGTTAATATACACAGATGCAAAAGTCACAAAGCATTTGACAGCACTGAATTTGAAGCCTCCTCTATCAGACAAGAAATGTGCTAAGAGACTAGTGATGTGAAGCCCCCTCCCATGCAAACCTGGAAAGAATTTGGGGAGGGGACTTTTTCTATTTTCCCCAATGGAAATATTGGGGAACACTGAAAAATATGAAGACTTTTATGAAAAACAACCTCAACTATCAGAGAATGATTCCTGTGTAGACTGTAGAGATAGACAGTACCTAAAATCCAAAATACATTTCTGTACCAAGAAGATGCTGCTACCTTCCTGAGAGGAACAGACCTTCCTGGCCTGCGGATTGTAGCTGGCCTGAGAAGCAGACAGCCCCAGACCAGGAAGCAAGCAGTTTACTGCCCTGCCTTACTGAAGACAACACCAGTTTTTTCAAGGATATAGTCATTGTTTACGTATGACTTATTCTGCCTACACTTATTATGCTATCTATATACCAATAGCCAAGGTCCCCACTGCGTGTGGATATCTAAATCCACACATCTGAGGCACCTAGGGGGCAAAGAGATTTTCCTGCACACTTGGGGCACTCCCCAGGTGTGCAGAAAAATCTGAAATGTAGAAAAATTATAGGGGGGGATACTTAAATCCCCCCAAAAGTAAAAGAGCATTCCCTGCGCATGCACAGAGAACGCTCTAGGAACTGTGCCTCCCCACCATTGTGGGGGGGGCAGGAAAGAAGGCTTGGCACCCTGGCAGCTGGGAGCCACGCAGGCCTTGCTGTCGGTGCCGGGGTGGGGGAGAAGGCTTGGTGGGCCCGGGCCTTGCTGTCGGTGCTGGGGGGGCAGGGGAGATGGCTTGGTGAGCTCAGTGGCTGGGGGCCATGCGGGCTTTGCCATCAGTGTCAGGGGGTGGGAGAGAAGGTTTGGCAGCCCGGCAGCTGCGGGGACCTCACCGTCAGTGCTGGGGCAGTGGGGGAGAAGGGTTCGCGGGCCTGGGCCTTGCCATCAGTGCCGGGGGGCGGGGGAGAAGGCTTGGTGAGCCCAGCAGCTGGGAGCCGCACGGGCCTCACCGTCAATGCCGGAGGATAGGGGAGAAGGCTTGGCGGGCCCAGGCCTTGCCGTCAGTGCCAGGAGGCGAGGGAGAAGTCTTGGTGAGCCCAGCAGCTGGGAGCCACGTGGGCCTTGCTGTCAGTGCTGGGGGGTGGGGGGAAAGGCTGCTTCCTCCTCCTCCACGGGGATCTCCCCCACCCTCCCTGTGAGTATCGCGGGTCCCCATGTCTTGTCTGATATTCTAATAGTGAAGTCAGGATATCTTTAGATACTTAAATCCAGTGACTGGAGCTGTGAACAGGCAGGACAGATCTTTTTGCAAATGGGCCCCTAGGTTTCCAGAAAAATTCAAAATCTAATAAAAATACAATAAAAACAGCACTTTAGCTTTAAGCAATGGATTCCCTCATTGGCTGTTGCTAGACAACCACAGCATTTCAAGCTTGGCTCTGTCAGTAAAAGTCCGGGGGGGGGGGGGGTGTTCCAGACCTAATTTGTCTTTTGAGGGAGAACTCCTGAGGGCCAGGCCTGGCTAGGGTTGCCAGTTCCAGGTTGGGAAATTCCTGGATATTTTGTGATGAAGTTTGAGGAGTGCAGGGTTTGAGGAGGAGAGAGGCCTCAGCATGGTATAATGCCATAGAGTTCACCCTTCAAAAGCAACCATTTTCTCCAGAGGGACAGATGTCTGGAGTTCAGCTGTAATTCTGGGGGATCTCAACGTCCCACCTGGAGGCCGGTCCCCCTAGGCCTTACAGCAACCTCTGGATGACTTGCTGCCACCTGACTTGCATGACTCAAGTAGGCCTGGCTGCTTGCTACTGTTCAACAGCAGCCACCCTGTGAAAGTCAGTATGGTAAAGCAGTTAGAACTTCAGATTAGGGTCTGTGAGACCAGGTTCAGATCCCCATCTTGCAGTGGAAGCTGACTGGGTGATTTTGGACCAGTCAAATACTTTCAGCCTAGCCTACCTCACAGAACTGTTGTGCAGATAAAAAGGAGAAGAGAATAATGTAAGCTGCTTTGTTCCCCACTGTCGAGAAAGGTGGGGTACAATTATGTTTGAGGAGGGGCGGGACCTGAGAGGGTATAATGCCATAGACTCCACCCTCCAAAGCCTCTATCTCCAGGTAGGGGCTGGAGATTACCTGGAATTACAACTGCTTTCCAGATGACAGAGATCAGTTCCCCTGAAGAAAATGGCTGCTTTGGAGGATGGACTTTATGGCATTATACCCTACTGAGGTTTCTTCCCTCCCCAAGCCTTGACCTCCCAAGGCTCCACCCCCAAATCTCCAGGAATTTCCCAGCCTTGATCTGGCAACCCTAAGGGGAACTGATCTCTGTAGTTGGGACATCTGTTGTGATTCCAGGAGATCTCCAGCCCAGGCTCAGAGGTTGGCAGCTCTAGAAAGAAGCAGGAAAAGGGGAGACTATGAGGTCTTTCAGGAAGAGGAAAGAGGAACTAGTGGGAAAGGGGGAAGTGAGATGCCTCCCACAAGTCCTTGCAGGTTCCCACTTGTCATGTCTATTATGAGCAACCCATTGAAGACTTCTCTGTTCAAAAAGTTTAACTAGATCTGCAAATATGCAGTTAATGCTATCGTGGCAGTATGAAACTGCTCCTGTACAAGTTAAGAGTCCATTTCTGCTTTACTACAAGATTTGTGTTTTCTGGCTTCAACTTTCACTTTTTTTCTCTCACATGACAAAAACTAACATACATGTGCTAAGACAGCATAAGGTGCAGTATTTGGTGTAATTGAAATTTCATTAGTAGAAAACTCAGACATTTATGCTTTCCAATTAGCTAAATAGTACAATTTTACAAGCTAAGACAAATGATAATTTTTATGCTTCTAAAATAGTAAAATAAGTATAAACCTGATTAGTAACTCTTGCTCCGGATTGCAAGACAGATATTATTATTAATATTATTATTAATATTATTATTAATATTATTATTAATATTATTATTAATATTATTATTAATATTATTATTAATATTATTATTAATATTATTATTAATATTATTATTATTTCAATTTATTGATTGCTTTTCCCCACACACCTGTGGGCTCAGAGCGATTTACAGTTAGGACATTTGGACTAACAATACTCATGGGGGATAGGGAAGACAACATACAGTATTTTTTAAATTACACACACTTTGTAGCTGGCCAGAGGATTCATCTGCGGGCTGGATCAGTCGTGTTCCGACGGCATGTATTCTTGTCGGCTGGCTGATGACGTCAGGGCTTTTTGATGTCGTGCTCCCACACTACCACCGCCTGGCCGACTCGCTCCACTGCAGGGATGCCGAAACAGATCTTTCATCTTTTGATCTTGCCGCGCCACAGAAGTCACACTCGGCAGCTAACACCTTCCCAAAGGGAGTGGTGTGCCCACCCCCTTACGGGTGGTCCCCAATTTATCTACTTGCCGAAGCTTTCAAATTGCTGGGTAGACAATGAGCTAGGACAAGGCTTGGTTGCTCACAACAGCACGGGGCTAGAACTGACAAAGCTTGGCAGTTCAGATGTTACAGTTAACATTAACTAACATTAACTAATGGGTGGAAATTACAAGGGAGTCGTTACCGGCTCAATATCAGGAGAAACCCTGTTTGGCAGGGGTCCCACGCTTTTTGGGGGCTTCTACTTGCCGCTGGCCAGCTGGCCGCCGGGAAAAGCCCCACCCCCAAGCCCCAACGCCCGCAGCCACCCTCTCCCTTCTCTCTTGAGAGAGAGGAGGGAGAGGGGTGCATGGGGGGGGGGAACGCCAGCTCCTTTAAGTGCAGGAAGCCGGCGTTTCCCACGCACCCAATCTCTGTTGGGTGTGGGGGACGCCAGCTCTCTGCACTTAAAGGGGCCCCTTTAAATGCGGAGAGCCGGCGCCACTGGAAGATCGGTTGGGCAGGTGGGGGGGACTTCCCCAATGTGATGTCATCACAATGGGCATGCCCTGCCCCCTCCAGGAACGACCCCACCAAGTCCCCTGCTGGGGGTGAAGATGGAACTTGGCAACCCTAGGAGAAGCTTTCTAACTGTAAGAGTGGTTGAGCAGTAGAACAGACTGCCTCGGGAGGTGGTGGATGCTCCTTCGCTAGATGTTTTCAAGTGGAGGCTAGACGACTGTCTTTCGGGTATGTTGTAGGGCTATCTTTCGGCTATGATCCTGCAGAGTGCAGGGGGTTGGACTAGATGACCTGCAAGGTCCCTTCCAACTCTAACATTCTATGATTCTATTAATCTACTGCATATATTTAATTTTTTCCCCCCAAATTCCATTTTCCGAGGAATAAAACTGGGGGGGGGGGGGTGCTTGTTTTCACTTAAAAAAACGAGGAGAAAAAGAGTGGGGGGGGGGGGGAGATTCTGTGCCTTCAAAATTTCTGAACATTTTATGTCTCTACTCATGACTTAACACCAAACCAAGAATCTGCTCTTGATTTTAAAACATTTCCCCCCATTTCTGGATAGTAATGTTGTCCACAGCAGAAACATTAATCTCCCATGGTCTGGGCAAAAGAAGAGAGAGCCATCAAAACCTCTCTCTAGCACTGGCTTGGCTACAACAAGGCTTAAGCTGCTGAGTGTGCCTGTGCATAAATGAGCTCAGAAGAAAAGGCCATTATTGGTATGCAGACAACTGGACAATCCCACTAGATAGCATTTGGGAGGTCACACACTCCTGAAAAGAAGGCTGATTCTGCTGCCCAACAAACATTTAAGAGACTCATCGTCAGGTTTCAGAGCAGCCACCCTGCAGAGATTAAATGGGGGATCACTGCTGCAAGCAGGCTGACTTGTCTGCATTTATTTTATTTTTTTTGGTTGCAAAAATGAGCAATGCTGGGATGCCAGTTTATTCAAAACAGACAAAAGCTTCTGCGCTAAGTACACACTGCTGTTCTGGCTAGATTTAGACAGCTTTAAAAAGCTTGTTTATTCAAACTGAACATCAACACCCCATAGGTTTGAAATCATGGGTATTCATTAAAGCGAATGGACAGGAGTGCTTAACAACCAATTCGGGCCTAGTTATTATGCTGCTTTTGCTAACACTAGCCCATAACAGTTCAGGAAATTCAAATGGTGGGATATACGATCTCCTGTACATAAAGTGGGAGGTGTGTATACTCAGAGTAAAAAGGGTACATCTATTCAGACAACTGACACTGGGTTTCAGACCAGCTTAATTTATACCATGGCTTCTCCCCTAAGAATCTGAGAATCACTCTTTGGCAGAGGTCCTGATAATGCTCAGCTAGCGATCCCCACCCCTACTCCTCATTTCCAGCAGTTCCTGAAAGGTAATGGCTATTATAAAAAAGTTATGTCTGCCCCTTGTTCCACCATCCAAACATTACCCCATTAATGCAACAACTGAACCAGCTCTTACCACACTAATTCTCATCCACCTCTTAACAGACTCCCCATTTTACAAAAAACCTAAAAAGGTGCAATCAGCCATGAGCATGGTTCTGCCTTCATGTCATGCTAGAAGGCGAAAATAATCCTAAACAAGTACTGCACACAAAGCAAGGAAGACTTAAACACAACATAAGGTAAAAATATCACCTCAAAGGATGGTCTGGTCTTCTTCAAAAAGCTCACCTGCAGTATGAAGATAACATTTCCCACCTACTTTATAGGATTGCTGTCAGAATTAAAACAAGTTAATGTATGTGAAGCACTTTAAAACTAAAATATTAGATAGTCTAAGACCCAAAACATCTGGGCTCCATTTTACTGATCTGAACCAAGATGATTTTCAGGCTTTTCGTGTACAGAAGGCCAAAAGTAGTTTACGTCAACATTCCATTCTGGACTAAATATGTTTGTTTTTAATTTTGCTGCTCTTCCAAAGACAGAGATTGCGCATGAATACAACAAGCATACCTACAGTTTTGGAAATGAAACAGAGGATGTGGAGAACATCAGAACCCCAAGGAATCAAAGGAGTTAAGGGATTCCCTGTAACTATTCAGCAAATAAACTGGAGAAAAGACTTCACGGGCTAATACTATGGCCCACACACTGCACTGGAAAAAAAAATACTGGGCTTGGTGTATATGCAACAATGCTCATCATAATAATCTCTGCTGATTTTCATCATTGGTTTTATACGCATGACCAGAATTCCTCTCCAATGAACACACACCACACCAACCCATATATCTGGAACTTATTACATTTCATAGATTAATGTTTGAACAACAAACTGCTGATGAGCAGAATTCAGTGCCCAGGCATCTGGAACGATACGTGTTTACCACAGAATTTTAGCTAGGCAATTTGGCAACTACTGCAAAACATATAAAGTGCATCTTACACACAGTACAACAATAAACCTGTAGCAGTGTCCAGCTGCAGCCACACCCACTGCTAAAGAGGGTTAACCAGGTGGACACCTGCCTACACTTTTATTCTTGCCCTGTGAGAGAAGAGACTCATGCCACTTGCCATGCTCTGGGGGTATCCATCAATGATCCCTTTAATCAGGAGTCATTTCGTAGAAAAAGAGCTAGGGGAACTCATTAGCATAACTCATTAGCATATGCCACACCCCCTGACATCAGGGGCCCGGCGGTGGACCTGCAAGGCCGGCGGGAGTGCAAGGAAGCCCCGTGAAGGCCCTCCCTGGCCCCAGGCAGGCAGGGGTGGGGAGAGGCAGGGAGGAAGCAACTTACCCTCCCTCTTCTCCTGCCTCCTCCTGGCTGAATGAGGGCTGGAAGCGGGGCGGCCAGAAGCGGGGGCGGGGCTTCGTCATGTGCCCCGCCCCCCTGCACCTCACCCGGGGGAACTGCGTTCCCCCGCGTTCCCCCCCGAAATGACCTCTGCCTTTAATATTCTTAGAACAGTCACCAGCCCACACTCAAACTATTCTGGTGCTCAATGTTTGAAGTGACTGTTCTTTACTCCTCCCATATGCTGCCATGCCTGAGTTTCCTCATTCTTCTAAAGAAGCCCAGGAGTTATGCCACTCCCAAGGCTCAGCACAGTCTATCTTGTTCAGTTAATAAAAGGATTAGGAGCCAAAGTGCATATTCCAATTCAAACAGGAAACTCTCAGGGCTACCCATGATCTCTCTCCCAAACCTACTTTACAAGGGTTTTGCAGAAATCAATCAGGATGATTTCAAAGCCTGCCATGCTGAGCTCCCTGGAAGAAGAAGAAGAAGATATGGAGAAAAAGAATAAAATAAGGGCAGACACCAGCCTCTTTGCCATGCTGTGCCTTTACAACATGCATATCGCAATTTTCTCTCCCCTGTACTACGCATTCGCACAAGTACTCATAAACTCTGCACTTCTCAGAAATTTAACATTAGTGCATTTTAAACTGCCACTGCCTGTTAGATACATGCAGCGTAAGGTTGCTGTGAGGATAAGATGCCCTGAACACTCGAAAGAACTATGTTATTTAAATGCTAAGAATTATGACTACTCGTATGTATATAAATGTTAGTCACAGGGCTCACAAAGAGCATTAAACTACCACCCCACACTGCCCAACCTGATAACACAGTTCTCCCAACACCTTCTCCTTAAGCCTGGTACTATCTTCATCAACACATCAAACCACAGGTTATAATGCAGTTCCTCTTGACAACTCCAGCAACACCAGGAGGGATCTGTGGACTCATGTACCCCAGATGTAGATGACACACAGCAAAAATATCCAAGCACCAAATTTTAGCCAACATTTGTCTCAGGAATCTACTATCCCTATATACCTCAAGCAAATGACGAAAAGCACAAGGACTCATATTATTCTAATAAGACTGTGCCACCAATGAGCCTAGGGGAAAGACAGGATTCAGACAAAGGGGGTGTTCGGATTTGCAGCTTCATCTCTCAGCTTTGTCGGTGCAAGATGAGGCAGAAAGGCAACCCTGCTTGTGGCATGCCCATCACAGGCAGAGGCTGAGCGTGCTGCTGACACACCCTCCCCGTTACATCAGCCCCTGTGGTCACTGCCACCCTATCCATAAGCCAGCTACAGCCTTAGTTTGCGATTTCCAATTACTTCCATTGTCCATTGACATTTGGTTTATCCAAATGGCTCACTTAGCAGGGATGAAGTCCATCCCCAAAGGCGTTTATTTGTTAAAACATTTCTATGCCATCTTTCACACCAACCAGGGTGGCTAATAATGCCATTCATTTCTACAGCGTGATGCTACAGACCAAGCTGTAGCATTTCAGAAGCCACAGGGCTGGTGTTGGGTGATAGTGAGATATTGAAAAAAATGGTATTTAGCAGAGATAAGATGGTCCAGCAGAGCCAGAGTAAAATAATTCAGACTGAGAGTCCGTGTGTGATTAAAATACAAAGTTTTTACTAAATTCTAGCATGGGAAGGGTAACTGGGATGAAAATAACAACAGAGCATAATCGGTTACATCCTTACTCTACAAAGACAAAACTAGAAGAGAGAGAGTATGGCTACTCTTCTTCTTCTTCGGAACACCAAAAAAAACGGGAAGAGAGCCATAAAATGCTAATACACCTTGACACTTTAGTCCCAATCAAATTCCTAGATCAGGGAGAAAATTCCCGGGTATTCTACAGCTAAAGAACATTGGTTACATGAAAAACATGTGACTTCCTGTGAGTAACATAAACAAACATTCAACCCCAGATATACTGAGTGTTTTCAACTTGTAACACCCAACAGCTGGAAACCAGCGTGACTTTTTTTTTTTTTTTGAAGGAGTGAGATTTGTCACTGGAACACTTTGACAAGATGAAGAGTCTCCATAACCCAGCTATGCCTGCTTTTCATGCATGGCACGTAGTATGTACTGCTAGCACTTAAAAGATTATTACGGTAGGGAAGAACATTATTTGAAGAGCAGCATGAGAACAGCAAATGGGAGAAATGCCAATTATTTCCCAATCTAAAAAAGAAAAAAAAGAAGAAAGAGGAACACCACAGGTAAGACCATGGTCAGCTAACTCTTTGGCAGCCCTGACCCTTCCCCTCTCTCATTCATAACAGGAATCTTGTCACTTAATTGAAAATATGAACAGGGGACTCTAGGTACTCATGGCTGTTACGCTAAGACACCGCATCAACACTCATCAGTCAGCTCTAGTGTTGTGCTCACAAT
Source organism: Gekko japonicus (assembly GCF_001447785.1). Taxonomy (NCBI): domain Eukaryota; kingdom Metazoa; phylum Chordata; class Lepidosauria; order Squamata; family Gekkonidae; genus Gekko; species Gekko japonicus. The sequence continues at coordinate 739,942 of NW_015175982.1, forward strand.
CCTCTTTTCAGAAAAAATTCTGCCTGTTACACAACAATCCTATGTGATACTCTTAAAAAGAAAGATAATCTTCATCTCCTGAGGGAGAGTAACTGGCCAAGGTCACCCAGAGAGCGGCATGGCTGAACATTCTAGCCTTTTCTACACTGGCTCTTTTGAAAACAGCTGGAGGAAAGGTTCATGGGAAGTCAAAGGGGGGAAAAGGAGACTTTGCCCTCAAAGGCAAGCACTGTAATTCTCAACATCTCTTCCTCTGGACACCTACCTGGTGCCCACCTTACAGTTCTTCAGGAGATGGGCCAAAACTTTAGTTTTTATCCAGGCTTTTAACTGAAGGGTTCCATCTTTTTAGAAGCTCATTTTATGATCTGCCTCTAGCCTGAGGACAGTTTTACACTGTTTTATGCTTCTTACTTGTTTTTTTATGGCTTGTCTTTGTCTTTTTGTGGGTTTGTTTCAACTTTGTAAGCCACCTTGAGGAAGTGAATTTTCTAAATAAAGAACAGAAATGCCATGAGGAAGAGCTAGCCACAGGCAAGCTCAAGGCTATTAGTGCACCCTAAGCAGCATTTCCCCATTCCAAGTCCAGTGAAGTCAATGGGAAGTGAAGCCAAGTGAGTGAGGACAAATATACCAGGATGCTAAAACACACATAGCTTGAGCAGGCTGCGGCACCACTGTAGCACAGCTGCACCACCAATGACTTGCATTTAAGAGATCTGGTATTAATGCACCAGAAGGCAGCTGCAGATCTTTTTTGACTTATACAGAGCCAAAGTTTTAGTGGACATTGCACTTGCAGGAGTCAGATGTAACAGTGACATCATTAGTGCCATGTATCCAGGAGTTCCGTGAGCAGAGCACTCTAAACCCTCTTTGGATGGATTTGCATGGTCTTGCTGGACAAAGAAGTCTCTGCTTCCACAGACAGCCTGAGTTCTGTACTACTGGCGACAGGAAGAAGTGGACTGATATGTGGTTGCTAGGAAAACTGCTGAAGATCTGAAAAATCCTTGAGAATTGTTTGCAAGGGATCTAATAAATTCCAGACACATGCCTGATCTTGCATGGGAACTCTTAAAATCCTCAAAATCCAAAACTGGTATTGGTCATGATGTCAGATTTGGTCATTGTATTTATATCTAAACTTTCTCCTAAAACAAACAACCAAACCTCAACCCAGGCAGCTAATAAACAAAAACTGCATACAAGTTAAGTGAAAGCAGGCCTATGCAAAAAGCCTCCTTGTTGTCTCACTTTCTCTTCCACTACCTGCTGATGGAAAGATGGGTAGGGGGTCGACTGGGCCTGGAAAGTGCATCTCTCTTCTCTCCCTTTCTGTGGGATGGCTGCTGATAAAAATCACCGGACAGTCAGACCAGACAGGCTGATTGAAAGGGCCTCACCCTAATGTGGCCTAGCTCATCTTTCCTTAGGAAGTATGTTTTACAGGGTAGGTGGAGCAAGCCTGACTGTAAATGGCAGGAGGACAGGTGATTTAGTAGCCATGGATTCCAGGGCATCAGTGAGACAGGGTGAAAGCCGTACTAGCTGGCAAGACTAATTTCATCAGCTGATCCCCAGACAAGCACTGAACTGTGAAAAGGAACTTGTTTTGGCATAAGCTTATGGGATTCACTGACCTTTTAAACTCTTCCTTGCAGGGGATAGCCAATACAAAATATTACCAGCATTTTAATTACAGGAAGTCTCTAACAAAAGGTTCAAAGTGCATTCTTCCTGACAGGTAAGCACTGTAATGCTCTGGCCACCTAGGGTAGGGGTGTTGAATTCATTTGTTATGAGGGCCGGATCTGACATAAATGAGACCTTGTTGGACCGGGCCATGTGTGTCATAAAATGTAATGCCAAGTAGTGGAGATATAACCTTTATAAAGGACACAAACACAAATAATTTTTTTTACTTAAGATAAAAACATGCTTAAAACATTAGCTCTGTAAACTGCAAACCTGCTTTTGATTTATTGACATTCACCACAGAAATCTCATGCTCAGAGTTCTGAGTCTAAGATCCAGGTTGAAACATAAAATGGCTGAGTGATTAAGAGAGTCTGGCAAAGCAAGCTATGATGCAGCAGCAGCAGCAGCAGCAGAACTGGAAGCAAGAAATGGCCAATTCCACGGAGGGCCTGATAGAAGCCCTCTGGGGGCCTGATCCGGCCCCTGGGCTGCCTGTTTGACACCCATGACCTAGGGCTTTCCTTTTTAGAGAACCCAATAGAAATCCACGTTTTCTGTAATACTTCAGTATCAGAACACTGTTATCAGTCTTTGCAACACCAAGTTCACTTCAGTCATGATAGGCTTGAGGTAGAAATGTTGGGGGGTAATCTGACGAACGGTTAACTATTGCCTCTCCCAACTACAGATCCTGCACTTCCTAGTCCCTAAGAGTGTATAATGTGCTGAGCCCCGAAAAAATTTGTGGGTCCCCCCCAAAAAAGAAATTCTTACCTCCCAGAACATACCTCGAGAACAATACATATACATACAAACACACACATACATACAATCTGGTGACTAGCCCAAGGGGCAGAAGTAGCAATTCCTCCATATTCCCTGATAACCCGCAAAGGAGTGACTAGTGACTGCTACTGAGGCGGCGGCACAGGATCTGCATCTCAACTCTCCCCACAGACACCGGGTCCCCTGCCCTCCTTATACATTCACTGTGTGCAACTGACATTTCTATCACCTCCCAAGCCTCCAAGCACAAAGTAAGTCTAATTTGCAGCCTTCAAAACAGAAGAATTACGGGATGATGTGCTGGGATAGTGGGGGGAGAGACCACCAAATACTGCCTTAGCCACCTGGATAATGGTTAAAAGACTAGAAAGAAAATGTGTATTTGTGGGCTCAGAACAAAAACTTCATACCAGACAAGCTAGAAAAATATTGCCCACCAGGGGTCATTTCGTAGAAAAAGAGCTGCAGGAGCTCATTAGCGTATCTAATAGGCTATTAGCATAATAGCTCATTAGCATATGCCACACCCCCTGACATCACCGGAAGTGATGTCAGAAGGGGAAGCAAAAAAGGGGGGAAGCATCTTCAAGAGCCTCCCCTTCCCTTCCCCAGCTGGCCCGCCAAGGCGGGTTGGGGGGGGAGTGAAGAGAGAAAGGGTTTAAACTTTAAACCCCTTGTCTCTTCGCTCCCCCCCAGCCCTCCTTGGCAGGCTGGCTGGGGAAGGGAAGGGGAGGCTTTTGAAGATGCCCCCCCTTTTTTGCTTCCCAGCTGGCCTGCTTCTGGAGCCCCCTCCGCCCTCTCCTGGCTCGCCTGCCTCAGCGAGCCAGGAAGGGCCGGGGAGAGAGTGGGGAGACATTTAAATGTCTATCCATGCCTTCCTCGGCTCGCCTGTCCAAGCGGGCAAGCCGAGGAAGGCTCCTAGAGGTCCCCCCGCCCTCTCCTGATTCACCTGCCTCATGGGCGAGCTAGGAAGGGCCGGGGAGAGAGTGGGGAGACGTTTAAATGTCTACCCGTGCCTTCCTCGGCTCGCCTGTCTAAGCGAGCAAGCCGAGGAAGGCTCCTAGAGGTCCCCCCACCCTCTCCTGATTCACCTGCCTCGTGGGCGATCTAGGAAGGGCCAGGGAGAGTGCAGGGAGACATTTAAATGTCTCCCCGTGCCTTCCTCGGCTCGCCCTCCCAAGCAGACGAGCTGAGGAAGGCTCCTAGAGGGCCCCCCCACCCTCTCCTGATGCCCCTGCCTCGTGGGCGATCTAGGAAGGGCCAGGGAGAGTGCAGGGAGACATTTAAATGCCTCCCCGTGACTTCTCTGTGGAGTGCGGGGGCAGGGCTGCCGGAGCGGCGCTCCAGTCCCAAACAATCCCTGCTACCCACGAAAAAAGTGTGCACTGCACATTTCCCTTTTATTTTTTGAAAGGCTTATAGAATTTACACAGTTGGTGTTATTAAACAGCCATTTTTCCTTGACCCAAGACATCTGAAATGACAAGCCAACTCTACAATATCACAGTAGGCTTCGAAAGTCTAATCTTAACATATCTGCTTTCCAAGTTTTCAGGATGTGATGACGTTTTCATTTTTGTAACCAGTAAGGTCTAGCAGATTCAGTGTTCATTCAGAAGCCCTCCAAAGAGGGGGATATTTTTAATTAACAAGATTTTTAATCTAATATAGACATAAGAGAAAATAAGCTAAAATTATGTATAGGTGGTACCTGACGCTTGAAAGGTTTGCAAAAATCTTGGTAGGCACCTCCAAATTATGTTGGCAATGTAATAAAGTGGTGAGCACCTTGTTTCATGTTTGGTAGTCCCGCCCACCAGTTCAAGAATTTTGGACCAAAGTATTTAGGGAGATAAGTAACACCCTAACTGCAACCTAATACATCTACCTAAGATAGCTCTGCTAAGTACTTTACCAGACAATTTTCCAAAGGAAAGAAAATATGCTCTTAAAAAATTATTGGTTGCATCCTGGCAGTTCCTAGTGTAGCCTGGAAGCAATCACATTTGCCAGGTACAGATGAATGGATTCATAAGGTATGGGATGTGGTATTGATGGACCAAGTTAACAGTATATAAGATCTGTGAAGGTAAAATCAACGCTCAGGAATAGCTAGTTGAAACATGGCTCCCATTCATTAGATATTGGAATGGACATAAACCAAAGGAGCGGGCGAAAGAGGAAATCTTAGGATATAGTTCACGAATTGGTCAAACACATGTAAGTGTAAATTAAGATGTATTATTAAGCAGCAGCCTTGATTCTTTCTTTTAGCTGATTCAGTCTGAATCCTGGACTGAGTTTGGTTTGTGTATGTTCTTTTTCTCAGCTTGTATAATTGCTTATGTGTTATTGAGTATGTTAATACAATGTAAATAAATGTGCAATATGTAATGTCAATAAACATTTATTAAGATAAAGCAAAAAGATTTTTACCACACCTTTCTGCCCTTACATGGCCCCCAAGGGACTAACAAATTAAAACCTCGTCTTAAAAGCCATTAAAACCAACAAACAAACACAACATAAAAACAATTTAAAATCAGAGCTTAAAATAAATACAAAATATAAAAGCAGCCATTAAAACACTGGGAGGGAAGGAAGGAAGGAAGAGGGATCACTAAGGGAATGCCAATCCAAGCAAAAAAAAAAAAAGGTCTTCGCCTTCGCCTGCTGGCAGAAGACAGGGACAGAAGGGGACACGCTAATCTCTGTGGGGAGAGTTCGAGAGTTTTGGTGGCACTACTGAGTAGGCCCTCTCCTGGGTTGCCACCTGCCTAGTCTCAGAAGGTGGGGGCACCTGAAGCAGGGCCTCCAAAAATGACCTCATTGGCTGGGTAGCTACATAAGTGAGTAGGCGGTCCTTCAGATATGATAGAGAATACAGTCTGACTCGAACAAGCGCTTACGAGTCACATGCTGCCCATCTGTTTCATCAGTCATTCTTCTGACCCTTCTGTTCTACCAGATTTCCAGAGAAAAAGAATGTTCCATCATATTTGTTTGCCTTAAAAAAAAAAAAATCCTCCTCTTTTGAGATTAATCCTTGCCACAGTGAACCCATGAACAGGACTCCGTGCATCTGCAAAACAATGAAACCTGCCTGCCACCTGAAGCTCCTCCAGTTGGTTTAAAGTGCAGCAACCAGTTTAAAGTGCAGCAGCCAGTTTCCTTAGCAACTCAGGCTCACAAAACAACACACCACTCTCCACTGAACACAGAGACCATCTTGGAGATCATGCTAGCTTCAAAGCCTCTCTAAGAGACCCTTCTTCCTCTTAAGGACAATAGACTTCCAGAATTAGTTCAATTCCACTGGAAGCCATCAAACTTCCCAGCTAAAGGTTACAGCTTCTGAATGGAAGGCACCAACTTAAAAATCAGGGAACTCAAGCCAATGCAGGGAAGAAAACAGGGGCCTTGATGCACTCTGAACAAAATCTAGGGCTCCTTGTAATTCTTGGCTTCCCAAACCCAACAAAACCAGTTCTTAACACAGAGCCATGCTTTCCCTCTCATACAGGCTATTAAAGGAAGAGAAAGCTATTTCTAGTTTTAAATGTGCCTTGGGGCGACACTTTAAAAGCATAATGTACATGAGACAAAATAAAAAGCCAAATTAAATATGCAGCAGAGAATTTGCACAGGCAATTGAAAATAAAAACAAAAAGAACCTCTTGTCTTTGTCACACAAGTCATTAGAATGGTGCATGAGCATCTTCTCAATCAGGGGGAAAATGCCATTAATGCACTCATTTTTAAGCCAAACTAGAGATGGGTGGAACAAAAGATCCACCCAGTATAAACATCCTGCCAGAACTGCAGGCTTATCCAGCCACTCATATACATATATATGTATACGTATTGACATAATAAACAATGCAATCCTAAAGTTCAGTACGGCAAATAAGCCAACACACCAATACATTTGGAGAATATCTTGGATCCTCAGCACAACTACATCAGTGTAAGGGCCAGAAATGGACACCACTGGAGGCACATTAAGGGGAAAGTGGGACCTAGTCAGCACTCTAAATTCTCTCAATTCAAGGTTCTGTCCCACAACACCACTACAACGTTATACTGGCAAAAGTGGTAGCATAAATACTCCCTGATTATTCTGCTAAATCCCTGCTCCTCTCTTCATTCCAACCTCATTCCAGCATTGCAGCCACATCACTTTGTCAGAAAGATTCTGAAAAGGGAGTATGGTGGCCTCAGTCCAGGTTTCTGGACAACACTCCCCTTCCAGCAGGTCAGCAACTCCTGTGAGGACAGGACTGAGAAAAGGTGAAGGAGAGATTATCTCCCATGTTTGGCTATAGTTATTTATTTAAAACATTTATTAGCTGCCAAAGGTTACAACATAAACAAAACATATAAAATAAAATATTATTTTATTAAAAACATAAAAGCCAAAATTTAAAATCACAACTCAGGACTGCTAGTAAACTTAGCCAAATGCAAATTAACTACCCCCTAAGGACTGAAAATGAGGGGACCAGGCAGACTTGCCGGGGGGGGGGCACCACTGAGAAGGCCCTCTTCTCCCGTACCCACCAAATCAACTTCTTTGATTGATGGAACACTCAGTAGGCATCTCTCTGGGTGTGGTCAGACGGCGTGCTGAGAGCGGGTTAAACTGCTCCGGTTCTAACCGGATTATATTTGATCTGGATAATTGTGATCACACTTACTTCCCTTATCTCGTCTCACCGCGCAGTCACGTCACTCCCCGGTATCTACACTACCGACGCGCAGGAGCATGTGTCGGCGGTTTTTAATTTTTTCCCCCTCAGTTTGCGCATGCACATAGGTGCCCGTCCACAGAATGGGGGGGGGGCGAAACTACCATGGCGCATGCGCAGAACCACCAGGGCGAATCAATCCAACCCCTCAAACAAAAGACTTCCCTTTAAACGTTTGACCCGAAAATGGCCTCCATGAGATCCCGAACTCATCTAAACTCTAAAACAAGGGACCGTTTAAATGTCAGTTTTCTAAACACGGTAGTGGAGCTCTGCCTATGCGCACACCGCCAACGCATTAAAAAAATGGTGGGCGAAAAGCTGAAGCCTTGGGCAGCTTTCGAGTGGGGAGGGGTTTTAAACTGGAAGTGGCTTGACACCGGAGGAGCAATCACACAGGGGGGAAATATGGCTTTAAACGGGAGAGCTGAGAAAACACTACTTTGGGACCTGGTAACAAAATACTCCGGGTTAAAGCGGTTTTGAGCCAGAAACCAACGGCTGGGGACGGGAGGCAGATGTTGACTGTGTGGTCATGCATTTAAAATCCATTTCTGAAGCGTGACAACACCAGATCAAACGGCGCATCTGAACGCACCCTCTGTGATCTTAATTCCCAGGCACAAACATATGGCCCTTCAGATATCTGGGTTCCACTTCATGCAGGGTTTTAATATGGAGTGACTATATATTGGGGCAATTCTATCTCCCTTTCCTCCCAAAGGGACCCAAACCAACTTACAAAATTTCCAAACAGCCAATTTTAAATTTACCAGACCAATGAAGAAAACAAATATACATTCTTGGCAGGGCCTCATTCACTGGCTATCGTAGGCCCCAGGCTGCAAGCCAGGGGCTAAGAGCCAAGGTGCAAGAGCCCTTTCCTCTTGCCCTTTGTCTTGTGCCTCTGGTCATGCCTATGCTTAGGTACCTGCAAGTGGAGGAAAACACCGAGTCAGCACTCAGTTGCAAGCTCTTGCCAGTTTCCTCCCTTCATTCACACAAGGTTATGATTCCAATTGATACATGCACAGACCACATACACGATAACGGTCCTCATGATCCATTGAGGCCTCATGCAGTAAACGTTCTCAACATTAATGCCATCCTATAGCAGAGAGGTCTGCTATCTATCTACACAGACATTCATTTCTTGCTCTTTTTGGGGCATCTGAGAACTTTCAGTGTCTCTGGGGGGTTTTCCAGTTAGGCAGCAGAAAAAAAATGGCTCCTGATCTGCCTTCTGAATGCCATTCATCACATTAAACACTCATGTCTCTCCCTGTTAGCTTCCTCTCTAATTTGAACTATTCCATTCCTGTCGGCCTCTTCGTACAAGAGCTTATTCAAGACTTTAATCATTGTGTTGGCCTTTCAAAATAAATAAATAAATGCAGTTCAGTGAAGTCTCTTTAAGAGGAGACAACTAGAGGATTCCAAGCAAGGACAAATATAGTGATTCACAACAATGTTTAACTTCAGTTATTTTCTACCGTCCCTTCCTTGTGACAGCCTAATATCTCATTTGCTTTTGAGACTGCAGCTACACAAGCAAGTAATGGAAGTGTATTCAGTTGCTCATAAAGGTCCTTTCCCTGACTGTTATTCTGGAAGAATATAGTGATTTGAAATTTCTCTCATGGGTACATCATTCTGCATTTATCCACAGTACTTCTGGCCATTCATATAGCTCAACAAAGGGGCCTCTGAATTCCCACACTTCCTTCAGGCTCTGAATTGTTTTATCAGCCACTTTTTCCTCCAACAGAGATGGTTCAAATTCCAAGAGGCTGCAAGAGAGGCATGCTCCCCTATCCTAACCACTCACAGTGGGCGTGAAACCTGCAGAGCTGAATGAATACCATGTACAAACAGACACAGGATATATTTCAAATATGATCAAAGGTAACAAAAATAAACCCCTATGTGCATTCCACATTTCTGTAACATTGTCAGATTGGAAGTTAAGGATTTCAATTGGGGGGGGGGGACCTCCATCACTAACGGTTGTGTGGGTAAAAGTATGTACGTATGAATACAATGTTGTAAGATTTAAAAGCTTTCCAATGATCAGGGGCAAAGCTCAGTCCTTTATACAATTCTTTTTCTCTTTCCCATGGTTACTAATCCTTGGGCTTTCAATCTACAGAATCATGCACATTATTGTTCCTTTCTTCTTCCCTTGAAAAAGAGCCTAGGTTCTTTTAAAGCTTGGGTCTAGGCAAGAGTCACATCAGAGTTACATGGGCTGTAATGGATCTTGACTAGAGCTAAGAGGGCTGCCTTGTGACATCACATGGTTCCACTACGGCCTATGTCTTCAGAGAGCTGACAGTGCTCTGGGCTGACAGTGTTCTGACTTGCCCCAAAGAAAGTTTCTTCGCCACATGAATGTGCATGTGTGGATCAGAACACTGTCAGCCCAGAGAACAGCTGAGAGTTGACATTTCAACCTGCCATCCAACTACTTGTTGCCTCCCTAGAGTGAGATATTTCTCCATGGGGAGGGGGACTTCTTGCTACATCCCAGAACAGAGATGTACCAATAAGTTTGGGCGAAGTGGTAAACCACACGACTTTGGTCCACAAGCCACATGTCATGCATCCAAGAGTTTAGGTATCAAGCATGAGTTGTGACAAGTAAGCAAATATAGGTCAATGTGTAATGTCCCATAAAAGCACTTGCCAGCTCTGCAATGGCAATGATGTTTTTCACTTTGGCAAGTGCTTTTTAAAGGGAAGGGAATTGGCCACACTCCACATAAAAGAGCTTTACAACCCAAGGCTTGCAGCAGACTTTAATTTACAGTAGAGGCTTTTCTGTGTCACAAGAGCAGTTGGCTTTCGCTGGCTTCAAAATGGCCGCCTTCAACATCAAGTGCCACGTTTCTTTCCACATTTTTCAGCTCTTTAAAGGGTGCTTTTCCTTCCTTTTGCAGCTGAGCTGTGCTGTGGCATTACAGCACCATTTGGCAGGGAAAGGAGGGGTTCCTGGGCTGTGGGCAAATGCTATAGGGAGAAGAGGGAGGAGGGCAGCAGCACGTATACCATGGATGGGAGTGCGCAGATATCATTCTTGCTCTACTTGCTCCTGCTGCTGTGATTGGGGCACATCCCCGCATGCAGAAACAGCCTTTGTGGTACAAACAAAACCCCAACTGTAAAGAAGCTACAGATTTACCCAAATTCTTCATATTTCCTGAAAGAGATTTGCTTCACCAGGAAGTGTACATGTTATACAATATGTTACAAATATTTATGTATTTTCTGACAAAAGAAATAAAAGAACAAGCAGGTCAAAACTTTTTAAAAAATCAGATTAAACGTTTTTGTTTTAAAATCACACGTTCGTTAATTTAGATAAGACCGAAGATCATGAACACTGAAGATACTTAAGTCTTCATATTTAAATGGGTGTTTCCCTTGTATTTAGCATAAAGGCCACTCAGTGGAGAAATTATCTTATTATTACAGGTAGTACTGCGGTGGGATTGAATTCTACAGCTGGCAAGTAGTAAACAACAGCTGGCTACTGAACCCAGTACAGCTAGTGGATGCTTGCCAATGTGATTTTCCATATGGATCTCAACTACAAAATGCTGAGCTTCTTTCACATAGGATTTCACTTTTAACAGAGGATATACTAAGCCAAACTAATTTTCATGGGGAAGGGATTAAAAAATCTTTTAATCTCCCAGTCCTTATCTGGCTTCTGACAGAAATGGGTGGAGCCTAACCCAAGCTATGTATCAGATGGAAGGGCAATACCACAAATTTAGATGACCCTTTATTACCTTTGTCTGCATAAGACAGTAATGTGTGGCCTCTTCTCCTATGAAACTTTCAAAAGATACCAGAAACTTCTTGGGATCTGCACACAGCAATCTTAGTTATTTTAGAATGCTGTACATAAGAAGCTGCGGTGGCTCAAGTGGTTAAGACGCTGAACTGCAGGCTGTGGAAGGTCAGTAGTTCAGCAGTTCGAGACCCGGGTGCCGCATGATGGAGTGAGCTCCCGTCTCTAGTTCCAGCTCCTGCCAACCTAGCAGTTCGAAAGCAAGAAATTGCAAGTAGATAAATAGGTACCGCTTCAGTGGGAAGGTAACAGCGTTCCGTGCGCCTTGGTGTTTAGTCATGCCGGCCACATGACCACGGAAACGTCTTTGGACAGCGCTGGCTCTTCGGCTTTGAAACGGAGATGAGCACCGCAACCCTAGAGTCGGACTCGACTGGCTTTCGAGCAAGGGAACCTTTACCTTTACCTTTTTACATAAGAAGGAGCATTTTGGTCATTTCACTGTTTTTTAAAAAAGCTTACAAGATACATTTCCACTAAACCAGAGAGACCAGGTGGTCACAGCATTATTTTTCATAATGTAATCTCACAGCACACTTGTCTTCTCTGCACATGGCATCATTCCTTTATGGAATTGTGCCAGGGTCTTGGAAAACAAATATCACCGCCACAGTCTTTTGACATCTGTCACCACTTTTCCTCTCACTAGAAACATATGCTCCTGTCAGAGCTTGGGTAAGAAGCTGCTGCCTCAGTAGTTATTTCTAGTTGACAACATGCTTTGACACAGCAACTGCTCAAAGTCTCCGGTGTTCAGCATGGCTTCCCACAAACGAGAGGAATATCTGTCTCTGCCAAAGAAGATGCCACTCAAGCTGTTGAAGGCTTTCTCGCTCTCTTTCTGTCTTCGATTTGCCGGTAACATTAGAGATAGCTTAGCAATCCTACAAGAAACCAGCCTGTGTAGGGAGTCTGTCTGATAGCAACACACACACACACACCCCAAATCACCACAGGCAGGAGAGCTGGTAAGAGCCAGCTGAGAGCATTTGTTCTAACTCTCCAGTTGCTTCCAACACATACGGCAAGGCAGATGACCCAGCTGTGCTAATTCAGGCAGAAGATGGCTTAATAGGGACCTGGATTTCTGGGTAAGGAGATCTTTAAAGCCAGCTCTTTGCCAGTGGTTTAAAAAATCAACAGAAAAACAACCCTAGACACATTTATGCACTCTAAGGTCCGCACAAAACCTCAGCCTCCAGGCTTTATTCTACGGGGAGAGAGAGAGAGAGAGAGAGAGAGAGAGAGAGAGAGAGAGAGAGAGAGAGAAAACATTAGCCTAAAGAATAAAAAGGAAAATAATCCAAAAAGGCATTAACAATTACAGTATTGCAGTTGTTACTGGTGGGTGAGCCATTCCCAAAAGCAGTAAAACCATTCATTCTGTTTGAGATGCCCTTGGCTGTAAGGTAACCAAGCTCTTCCACATTCCTTCAGACTTCTGAGGTTCTGAAAGTGAAAGACAGACAACCTTGTGAGGGAGGCATAGCTGTTGCTAGGGAACGCCATTTCCTGAAGGCAACTTCATACAATACACAAAAGTTCCCAGAACAGCATAGCTACTTAAAAAAAAGTTTGCATTCACATGTTATATTTCTATGGAGGATGTTAGGTGTAAATCTTTACTGTATCTTATACAAGTGTTTGAAGTAGAAAAATAGATGGGGTAAAGGGGTCTGGCCTGTTCCTGTGCCTTTTACAGGCAGCCTCATCAGTTGCTTATTCCTGCAGATGAAACGGCTGATAGATACCAGCAGAAAGGATTGGTTATACAATTGGCAACCCTAGTTGGAGGGCCTGAGATGAGATGAGATTAAAGGTGACAAGTTGGAAATTTGGGGGCAAAATGGCTGAAACAGTACAGAGATGACACGACAGCAAAAAGGGAAGAACATCAAACCTGTTGTAATCTACATCCCCATTAAAGGATTTTTGAAGACTTAATTTTTAGATACTGAGCATGGGTTTTTGGTAGGCTATTACCTTCTTTCATCAACTGCTAAGGGGGTTGTTAGCTGCAAGCCAGAGAAACCAGCTGTTGGACGCTTCAAGGGGTATTCATCAATACAGATTACCCGTGTGTATAAAGGAGGGGTGCATCCACTCTCAAACCACTGGGGAATGGGGAAAATAATGGGCATGCTTCCTATATTTCTAAGAATTACACCGGCACAAGGACAAGAATGATCACTGGAAGATGTCGCCTCAGATTTACAAAACTGACTGAATGATCGGAGCTGAACAGAAGACACGCGCCAAACACTGTCTGCAAGACATAGATCTCAGCTACAAGAAACAGCAATACTCAACAGAAACCCTGTGCCCATTCAGTGGACAATGGTTGGATTCTAGGCGGAAACAATACATAGCAAAGGGAACAAATCTAAGAAGGCAGTTTTCAGGGCGTGAGAAACCACTACAAAAAAGTATAGATGCACTCAGGAATCCAACTGGTGGGTGGGGTTTGGCTGCAAAGTATCCAGCAGCTAGGATCCATACCACAACAGCTTTTCCTGAGGGCTCATACTAAATGAAAACCACATAATATCCGAATAAAATAAATGTTATGTGCTTTGGGTTTCTCATGCCAATACTTGTACAGACCTATGCTCCACCCACAGACCTCCCCAAGTTTCTTCAGAGGAGGGGAGACCAGTACGGTCTGAGTGGAGTGTGCCTTGCAGAGACTGGATGCAATCAGTCCATTTGATTTCCTCCACCCACAAAAATGCTCTAGAAGCAACTCATTCTAAAGTTTCGATGGGCAGAGAACCACAAGGGAAAGTGGTAGAAGTAAATGAGATTTCCTCACAAGGGACCGTATGTATCACATGCTTGGTAGATAACAGAGAATGAGCTAATGGTGCAGACAAATCAGCCCCTAACCGAATTAGTTTCTTCAGCTCATAGGCTTGCCAAGCCCCCGCTGGGGGCGGGTAAATTCCCACCCGGGAGGCCCGTTACCCGCCGCTGGCGGATCGGGCCCCTGGGGGATCTCCACCCCCTGCTGGAGGGCATCCCCAGCATGATGATGTCACCCAGAGGTGACATCATCACGCTGGCCACGTTGTGGGGGGACACTCTGTGAATCGAGGGAAAACTCTATGGATGACGGGATGACGTCACGTCTGGTGATGTCATCGTGGTGCGCGCGCGCAGGGAAACGCCCGACAGAGCCAGGAATCCTCCCACTTTGCAGGTAAGTCGACTTGGCAACCCTATCAGCTCAGGAACAAGTGTTTGTATTGTAGAAATAGCTTGTCTCAACTCAAGAACACTAATCTAACTCTGCTGAAGCACCATACTGCGTCCTGTCCCCACTGAAAATAACTTCCTCTAATAGGTACATTGACGGCCATTTTGTTTTTCAAATGTATACTGGTCTTATCAATGCAAGTTCTTAATAACACAAAAAGTAAGACAAGGAAATGTTAAGGAACTTTACCACACCAGCAACAAGCCAGTATTAACAAAGAAGACTCTGAACAAAACTGACAAAATTATTCCAAATACCTGAGCTCCAAAACCAAGTTAATAGGCATCAGCACAACTGGTTGCCTGAGATGTTTCCAGCCCTGATGAGATAGGTATTACAGGGTGACAAGTATGTTTACTTTCCTTGACTGAACCCATGATCCCATGAGCAAATGCAGTGCTCCTTCTCCTGCTTTGCAGCACTTTTCCTGTTTTTGGAAATCCGTGTTACACTTTTAATCAAGAAGCTAAGGACAATCTTAACCATCTGCCTACTAAGAAGCACTAAGCTCACTTTCCATATTACTTTAAGACGATGCTGGTAATTGTACTACAAACTTAATTGGTTTAGCTGTAATTCCTTCTTCCAGGGAAACCTGCAGCTACATTACTTTTCTTTTCTTTTTAAAGAAATTTTATTTTTATAACAGACAACCAACCAACCAACCAGCCAACAAACAAAAATACATAAAAGTTTGGAGGTACCATTTACATCATTGTTTTAACTATTTTGTTACCTTATACATTGTCTCCTTTGTAAGTTCATATTTTCCACCTTATATTTTTATGTGAATATTTTGCATTATAGTTAAAAGTATAGTTCATATTATCTTCTAATTCAGTTATATATCCATATGGTTTATTTATTGTAGTCTTCCAACCATTTGTACAATCTTGACCATTTATTTTCAAAGCTTCCTTCCTCTTGTCTTCTCAAAATTAAAGTTAATTTATCCATCTCCGCAGTCTCAAGCATTTTATTTATAATTTCTTCTTTAGAGGGCACTTCATTTTTTCTCCGATATTTAGCATATAATATTCTTGTGGTTGTCAATATAGGTATAATAAGGTAAAAGTCTTGTTTTTTACAATTTTCTGGGATTATATTCAATAAAAACAATTCAGGTACATAAGGTACAATACAACCTAACATTTTTGTAACACTTCATGAATCCAAGACCAATACTTTTTAGCTTTATCACATGACCACCACATTTGAAAAAATGAACCAACATTTTTTTTGGCACTCCCAACTATTATTTGATAAATCAGGATAAATCATTGCTAATTTTTCTGGAGTCATGTACCATCTATAAAACATTTTATAAATATTTTCTTTGTATGGGGTTGCTTTGGTAATTTTTACATATGTTTTCCATATTTTTAACCATTGATCTAATCAATATTATGGCCCAGCAGCTACATTTCTATGTTGGTGGACTGGGCTCTCTAAGTTTATCAGCACCCATACCAGTTTCAAGAATCCTCTAAGGGACACCGCAAGCGTTAAAATGTTGTACCATCAATACAAATTTTCAGTGTACATAGGACCTCTGATGCCACTTGCCATGTCACTTTTATGTTTTGGTATGACATTACCAAAAAAAAGAGGGGCATATAATGCAAAACTCCGGAGGTATGGCTAGAGATTCCACATGCCATACAGATACGGGCATATAACCTTTTTCATGCATCTTAACACACAAGGACAAATACCTTTGCTTTTAAAATAAAGAGAGAGCTGTACAAAATAGCTGGCAAACAGAATGAGGAAGTATAGCCCCAAGGAAAGATCCAGAGAAAGCTAAGTGGGAACGTAAGGAATGGATCTTCCCTTGCAGTTCTCTCTCACAAAGACTCTTATCCAAAGTTGATTTCAGAATGCAAGGAAGGAAGATTCATTATTGTCTTCTACATTTTTGTCATACGTCTAGTTGCCCTAGTTACCAGATTCATGGTATCTAAGGCAACCATGCTTCATAGGGCAAGGACAACACAATACTAAGCTTTAAACTACATATAAAAATTTCATGCCATATAAAATAAGGGTCAAGTGGGAATATTTGAACACTATTAAAGTTTGTGGGAAAACTTGTTACAGCCTGTAAGATGTCTTCCCAGCATCATTTCACCTGCAAAGCTGACAGAAAGCCACTGCATGTTCTCTTTAACAGTATTCCTATCTTTCACCACAAATATGTTGCGGACTGTGTAGCCTCCCTGGGTTTCTTTTCCTTGTTCCCATTAGTAAGCTAAAGATCATCCTCCCTTCTCCCTACTCTGATGGAATGAAATATGGTGAGTGGGAAAGGATGCCAGAAACAGTATCTCAATTCATCATTGTTCGGACATTAGAAATAGCCACAGGAAGAGATCCCAGATCAAGAAATATATCTGTTTTCCCACTTTTCATCTCAGGGCAGATAAATCAAGCTACTTCACACACACACAAAGCTCTAGGTTTCTAAAGTGGGCACTTCCTTTATCCTGTTTTAGGAAAGGACATCCCAAAAGGATGTGAGGATCCCAAAGCTGCACTATTACAAGTTTACCCACTTAGGCAACTACTCCACCTAATTCAGTATAACTTGAACAGCTGGATAGAAATGGAAACCACTTTCCATCTCTGAGGACAATTCTCTTTAACCCAACAGGACTTCATAACAAAGACACCCTTTTCAATATAGTTACAATGGTGACACTGAAAATACGGAAACCTGATCCTCTACGTGAACCCCTATAACTTCTTATTTACTCCATTTTCCAGAACACTCTCCCTTCTACAACAGAAATATAAACAATGCAAAGCTTAGGATAAGGGAATATCTCAAGGATCTGTTTTCTAAACAATCAGCTTTATTCAGGGGAGCAGATGTTCATGAGCTTGGGCAACGGACATGTTTGGTGGCTTAAGTTCAGCCAAGAAACAACTTAAATAATAAGCAACAACAGCATAACTGGGGAACTTGGTTCAAATCCAGTTAAAACATCTGCCAAGATGGACAGCAAGTCCGTATCTCTACTAAGGGATTTGGGAGGGGCGGTGGCTCAGAGCATCTGTTTCACATGCAAAAGACACATAATTCAATCCCTGGTGTCTTCCCTAAAAAGACTGCAGGTAGCAGATGTTGGAAAAGGCACTTCTCTGCCTGTGAGAGTAGATAATATTGAGGTAGATGGACAAATGATCTGACAGCGGAAGGCAGCTTCATGTATGTACCAAATCCTTCTATGAAACCCTGAAAACAGAAAAAATTACCCACGCATCCCTGTTTCTCCTCCTCTCCTCCCTTTTATCCCTTTTGCATCTTATTATTGATAAAAGAATGTTGCCAATTATTTTAGCCCAAATATTTTTAAATGCAAAAAATAATTCATTAAGAAATTGAGTAGAAAACAAGCAGCAGCAGCAGCTACAGAAAGCCTCCCAGCCGCCTCCACAAACACACAGATACAGAGCAATGCCCTGGTTCTGGCATATGACGCCAAACCACCTGCATGATCTATTGTACCCCATTATAGCTTGGGCAGTCACATTCCATCCACCTATAGTGATATCTCCTGAGAAAACAAAGGCACTCAGAGAAAGCAGACTGGGTAGTTCCATTAATGGCATCCCCAATACTACAGGCATGATGCTACTAGAGCGCCGAATGCTTCAAAATATAATGCATTAGTTACTTGAACAGTTTTCTTTTTTAAAAAAAATTAAATGTACGGATCCATCAGAGGGAATAACACAGCAATGTGAATTCTTCCACACTCAAAAAACTTAAGGGATGTGTTTTTCAAAAAAAATAAAATAAAAGTCTAGTCTTTACAGCCACCTTCAAAGCTTCAAAGTTCAATCAATTCCTTAGCTTAAAAGTCCAAGTAAAAATAGGCAAGACCTCACATTGTTACAATCACAAGCTAAAGCTTCACAAGATACACGGTTCCCTTAATTCAAAGGACTCCAGCTGAAATTATTCTCTCTCAAAGACACGACTTAATTTCTGTAAAAATGTGGAACTACTGCAAAGAAAAAGCAGGCTGAAAAATGGGATGGAAGAGAATGCTGAACAGAGTGCAATCCACACTGTACGTACTGTATGCCATTCTTGCTGCTATATTCTTTAGAATATCATAAACTAGAAGATTAACGGTATGTGAGCATCACAACTGTCACGTCCTCATGGTTGCTTTCCATACAACTCCACTACCATCAACCATATTGGGGGGGGGGGGGGTAATGACATAGTTACTTCCATAGCAGCGTCTGGGTAATTTATTTACTGGCCCATGATCTTAAAACTTAACATCACACTATGTCATGGTTTAGGGGGGCGCGGTGGCTCAGAGGTTAAGACGCTGAGTTGCAGACTGAAAGCTGGGTAGTTCAGCAGTTTGAGACCCTACGGCCACATGACAGAGTGAGCTCCTGTCTCTGGCCCCAGCTCCTGCCAACCTAACAGTTCGAAAGCAAGAAATTGCAAGTAGATAAATAGGTACCACTTTGGAGGGAAGGTAACAGCATTCCGTGCGCCTTGGCATTTAGTCATGACAGTCACATGACCATGGAAACATCTTCGGACAGCGCTGGCTCTTCGGCTTGGAAAATGAGATGAGCACCACCCCTTAGAGTTGGATTCGACTAGCTTTCAAGCAAGGGAAACCTTTACCTTTTATGACATGGTTTAAAGTGGGGGAGCTTTACCCCTCTGCATTGTCATGGCCAGCTACATATGGGCGCTAGATTTTGAAAAGTTTAATTAAATCATGATTGGACCCTGAGATTTTATTATATTATCCTTCAGGATGTACATCTTATTTACTTTATTTATAGCCCACCTTCCTCGCTCTCAAGGTGGACTACAAAATTTACAACAATACAAATAGAAAACAGCATAATAAAAACAGTACATGGCATAAGAAATGTAAAAGCCAACAGAAATCAGTAAAATAAGGCAGTAAGAACAAGATGATGCTTACAATAAACAGTGCCATAAACTATATCCATTGTCCCTTTCTAAAAGTATCCTCCTGAACAATTCCATTTTACCCACAACCCTATTCTCTATATTAAAATGCCAATTTTTCAATTAACCCAATTTAAGGAACAAAATTTAGGTAACCCAAATGAGGATAATGACATTGCGAGGATGGGGCAATACAGGGAAGCACAAATATATTACAACCAGTTCCATCTTGACATCACTGAGAAATTTCAATTTTGTTTTGAATCTGGATGTCATTCCATCGGCCTCTTTTTTATGTATTACCAGCATTTGTACTGCTACAAAACAATTTAACAGTCTACAATCAAAGTAACTTGATAAGAAATATGGATTTAATTACAGATAACAGAATAACTTTCTTGTGTGGAAATTATAGTGTGGAGTGGGGAAAGACCTGTACTTCATCAGTATTTACAAATTAGGTCATACTTATCACACTGGATGAGAAAACACAGTGAGCTCTGATCTTTAACTCATTTTGAAGAGCTTATTAACACTAAGAACTGAATGGTTATTCAGGAAAGCAGTATTCCGTTATCTCTAGATGACCACTCAGATTCACCTTTTGTGTGCATTACAAGAATACTGATCCTTGCTCATACATCCCTAAGGAAATGTGGAAAGATTTATGACGAATGTGACCAAGATAGAGAGGAAGTTGGTCCCCTGTAACATAAATCTCCCCAAATTTCTTTAGATACGTGTAGTCTAGTATTCCATTCCGCTTGATCTTGCCAGATTCCTCTCTCCATTGCAGCCTCCGCCTTGCAAGGCTTTTGTCTAGTCCCACAGTCTACACAGCATAGTGTTTTATATTGTTAGAAGGGGCTGCCTTCTTGTTTTACAATACGAAAAATGCCTGACTTTCCTAACTAAAGAAACACTCATACAAATGGTAATTTCTATTCAGCATCTGGGAGAAGGGGCAATTCCTCCCACATTTTCTGAGGGCTGTTCTAGTTTCTATAAGGAAGTGAGACATATTACTGGAATTCTATCAATATTCCCCACCGCTATATTTATGGGATTAGAAGAATTATTTCAAAATAAAAGAGCTAGATTCGAGTCCAGTAGCACCTTAGAGATCAACAAGGTATTTGGATATAAGCTTTTGAGAGTCAGATATCTAACAAAGGGACCTCTGATTTTCGAAAGCCCAATAACCAGGGGTCGTTTCGTAGAAAAAGAGCTAGGGGGGCTCATTAGCATAACTCATTAGCATATGCCACACCCCTGACATCACTGGAAGTGTGTCATAAGGCCACACCCCCTGACATCACCGGAAGTGTGTCATAAGGCCACACACCCTGCCCCCAACGGTCCTGGCTGCTGCCGCCGGCCTTGCAGCTCCACTGCCAAGCCCCATGAGGGGCCCGGCGGTGGACCTACAAGGCCGGCGGGAGTGCAAGGAAGCCCCGCGAAGGCCCTCCCTGGCCCCAGGCAGGCAGGGGTGGGGAGAGGCAGGGAGGAAGCAACTTACCCTTCTCCTGCCTCCTCCTGGCTGAATGAGGGCCGGAAGCGGGGCGGCCGGAAGCAGGGGGCGGGGCCTCGTCATGTGCCCCGCCCCCCGTACCTCACCCGGGGGAACTGCAATCCCCCACGATCCCCCCCGAAATGACCTCTGCCAATAACCCCCAAAAAAATCTTGTTGGTCTCTAAGGTGCTACCGGACTCAAATCTAGCTGTTCTACTGCGGACCAACACAGCTACCTTCTGAAACTATCTTCAAAAAAGATAATCTGATCACCTATTTCTTTTAACTGCATTTTGAAAATAATCACTAGATATCAGAAAAATCTTTACTTGAAGAAGACGTAAATAAATATTGGGATACATTTTAGGGCACTGAACAAATGGCACAGCAGAGTTCCATCAAAAGAAACTAACTTCTACTGTCATTACAGTACATGAGTGAGATCCTACCATTTTTTCTTCCTGATCTTGCTAGATTCCTTTTTTCACTGCCGCTCCTGTCTTGACTAGCTTTTGCCTGCACAAATCCTACAATCCCCAGGATAGTATTCTAGAAGTTCAGAAGGGGCCATTTGCCTTTTTCACCAGCAGATAAGCTGATAGAATCCAACCTTGCATATTTTGTGAAATACACACTCTCAGACCCAAGACTGCCTGCTGTTACTTGAAGGGCCATCATTAATTTCAAAGTAGCCCTTAATGAATTTTTCATATGGTGACCTTCATCAGAAGTCTGTTTAAATAAATATACAGAGAAGGAAGAACCCCACTATTATTCTACTGGGAAAATGTAACTATGCAATATATTTAACCATTTCAAAAAGATCCCAAAACATAATACTTCTACCATCCTAATGTTTTAAGGGCAAGAACAATAGCAACAAAGGTGATTTTATAGAAGGCAGATTTACTCTATTTCTTTTGAGCCTTGGAAAGCCCTAAAACAATGGCCCTTCCAACTCAAAAGCTGACTCAAGCAAGCATATGTCTTTGTAAAAGCCATATTCTGAAATAAAAGCATCATTACTCAGTCTCTGTTACTGAACTTACAATATTGCTTTGATTCCTCCAGCTCTGTAACCTCTTGCCCTTTAAAAAAAGATCACAGAGAAGAAAAGAACTCAAGCACCTGAGTAATGAAAAAATCAGGACTACATTCTGGTGCATAAACATTTTCTGTATTTTAGGAAACTGTTTTCATTTTTGCGTCTTCCTGATAAAAAGCTAGTTGAAAAGCATCAGCTACCCAGCAGGAACCTTTGATCCAAACTCAGCTTCGGAGAAGAGAAAAAAATTGACAGCACAATTAAATATGATTTTGCAAGACTTTCTAAGATCCTGAATATGCAATGCTTGCCAAGTACACAGGCTCAATCCAGTGGTTCCAAAGAGCGTGCGACACTCTACTTGCATAGGTCTGTTTTTTCTTGTTGTCTTTTATGAACAGGGGACACCCTACCTGCTCAAGGCCTAATCAATTCTTTTCTTTTTTTGAGCCCCCGGAGGGGATTTTTTATTATTTTTTATCAAACTACAAAACTACTACAGAAAAAAAGGAAGGGGGGATTACATATATAGGATAAAGCAAAAGAACCCACTACTAACTAAAAACCCAAGAGAGGAGATCTTCACTAGCTTAGTTACAGCAAATCTTCACTTCACTTAGAACTGAGTCAAACATTTGTATTACTTTCTTTTTCTTTAACTCTTAAATTTAACTGTCTAGAAACAGTGCCCCCCAATCATCCCCTTTCAGAGTTCTCAAAGGCACAATTCAGAGTCCTTCAGCCTTCCCTTCTCCTTTCCTCATCTCTTCCGCAGCTTATAAGGACTTTTTGGAGCGGCTGCCCCTTGCTCTGTCAGAGAGTCCTCTCCAGAAGAACCCGAGTCCAGCTCGCCACTAGACTTGCTGTCCTCTTCTTTTTTCCCGTCCTCTGGTCTTCCCAGCTGAACCCTTAGGAAATCTTGAGCTTTCAGAACAGAGCCAATCTTTTCTTTTTTATCCTTGATCTTAAAAGTAACGTCTTCTGGAAATAGCCATTTATATCCAATTGAGTTTGTCTGAAGAAAAAGCACAAGTTCTTTGTACTTCCTTCTCCGTTGTCTTACTTCAAATGGAATATCCTTTAGCGTTCTGATGGTCTTTCCCCCACTTTCAGGGGTATTCCAGCAACCGCTTTCAGGATTGCGTCCCTCACATGCCTCTTCGAGAATCTTATGACAATTTTCCCAGGCAGATTATTTTTCTTTATATAGCCTGAATATGATCTGTAAACCACATCCATCTCGCTCACCAGCAATTCCGCCTTCATTTCTGTCACTGGGGCTAGTAATTCCATCATCACTTCTTTAAGATTCTCCCCCCTGTTCTCTGGCATGCCCTGGAAGCGAAGAATCA
>NW_015175982.1:763471-818582 GCF_001447785.1 Gekko japonicus
GTTTGTTGTGCAGTAATACTTTGAGTCACTATAGACACCTGTTCCTTTAAGTTATTCAGCTGCTCCAGCAGAGGGCACATATATTCCGCTATAGACTTTGCCACCTCACTGGTAGCTTCCGGTTTCGGGCTCTCAGACCCTTTCGCTTTCAAAAGTTTTTCTCTGTCCTTCTTCCCCGCCATCTTTTTCGCTTGTTTACTTTCGCAAAATTTTTTAAAGTCTCTGAATGTGCGCTTGACCACTTAGATTCGCTTTGGTAAGTACTTCTAGGCAGTTTCCTTCGCGTTTTCTTCCGCTCCTCCCCTCAATCACTCAAAAGTTCATGTGCATGGGAGGCATCCCTCCCCCGCTCGCCTTTTTCCCGTTCAGTGAGGTGGGGTGGAGAGCTATCTTTTTCCCTTTGAAAAACGCTTCACAGCTGACTCACGTTCATAATTGGTCGTTCGACCTCGCTTTCAACTTTTCATTTCTGCCGCTGGATCTCCCACGCTTGCCCCAGTCAGCGTCACTCAGTCGGTCTCACAGCACAGAGAACCGTCGGAACGAAGAGGTGCCTCAATTCTCTGGCATTTCGCCCTCGAAGAGGCAACCTCTTGTAAGTTCCATGGCCAGGGTCCCTTCGCCGGGCCCCTGGGGGGGTAAGCGAGCCTGCGCACCCCCTCCTTTGGCTGGAGCGCAGCTTCACCCCCGGGAGGTCCGGGAGGTGAGTCTGCTAGCACGCCACCATAAACCGGAAATCCACGGCCTAATCAATTCTCAACATGTGTATGGAGCAATCTCCTTTCACAGAAAAGCTCAGAAGTCCCTCTGTACAAAAGAGTTTGGATCAGGCTTGGGGGCATCGTCAATGAAGTATGTCACATTTTAAAGGCCTTTTTTTAAAAAGGGGGGGAGGGGAAATTATTTGCAGACTTACGTAAAAACAAAGCATCCCTAGAACAAAGGACGGAATTCCAAAAACAGTTACTATGATGTAGCTTCAGATTTTTAGGAAAATAAAGAGATGCAAAAAGCTACAGTGATAAAATAATTTTTAACCCCCCAAATTGGAAAGCTACATTTTCTTTCTGGCTAACCATAGATCAAATGTTTGGAGTTTCAAAGATCAAGTTCTTCTAAAAGTTCCAGAATACTAGATAGCTAGCTCCATAAATTCTACAGGAACACCACAGTATTTTTCTCCTAGTCAGCATAATCTCACAAACTATGATTCTCATCTGATTTTAACTTGATTTCAGAACCAACTTAAGAACAGATCAAGTAGTAGAGGTGTCCAAAGGACCATTCGATCTTTACTCTATTAATTTCTTCTACCTGCCTTCTCTGAGTGGCGCTGACAGGATTCTGGCCTGTCAGTTATTACATGTAACTTAGATCCCAGCTCATCCTGGCTGGTACTTTCCTAGACCACTGGAAGAGGCAGTAGTCTATCTGTTAATTAAGCAATATTGATTGGACGTGTAGAATTTGGCAAAATACAGGGCAGTCTCCAATTTGTCTTTCATATAAACAATAACTGAACATGTGGTGGCAAAGGAATTCCCTGGTTTTCTGCATGAGGCATGCCACTTTTCCATACGGCTTCAGGTCTGGCTATGGTACAAAGATGACTCTGGTTGTGCTGGTGGGTGCTCTTGAAGTCAATAAGGTCAGTGCGCCTCCTTGTTAGACCTATTATGTTTGTCAGCCATATCATATAGAGTGGACCATGCAATTCTGTTTAGACATCTGGAATACGGCACTGGTATCAGAAATTTGCCACATAAGTGGATTTGCTCTTTTCTATCTGACCATATGCAAAAATGGTTATTGCTGATGAAGAATTTGTGGCCTGGGAGCTCACATGTGGCATTTCTCAAGGATTTGTGTTACACATGCATTTTTAAATTATGTAATGTCATTTACTGAGATCATCCAGAGCTTGAATAGGCTGTCCCCAAAGACACTCCACTATAAACCCAGAACAGCCTTTGTGGAAAAAGCCTACCCCAACATTCTAATTTCTAAACTCAGGTTTTGTGTGTTGTTTCTCACAAAATATAGAGTCAAGACCCAAATTCTGCATCGTGAATAAAGAAATCTACATTTACTTTGCAATGGGGCGGGGGAAAGGAAGGCAAGATGAGAAAAATGAATGGGGTTTAGGCACCAATGTGTCACTCTGTTCCTTATCTAATACCCCTCTGACTTCTAATACTCAAGATCAATAGCTCATACATTCCAACTATACTTTATTTTTAATTTAAAAAAATTAAAAGTAGAAGTTCTAAGGCTATCCAACTGTATTCCACACTTCAGTGGAGAGCCTGCGGGTGAATGCAGCTTGGAACATACTTTGTAGACAAACAGCCACACCTAACAAATAC
This sequence comes from Gekko japonicus, assembly GCF_001447785.1. Taxonomy (NCBI): domain Eukaryota; kingdom Metazoa; phylum Chordata; class Lepidosauria; order Squamata; family Gekkonidae; genus Gekko; species Gekko japonicus. The sequence continues at coordinate 765,838 of NW_015175982.1, forward strand.
CACTGTGCTGTTTAGCTACCTAAATATTTTGTACATGTTTCATTTCTGTGATTTAATTTGGGGCTTTATATGTACGGTCCTGTGGGTTAAAATGTCAGCCTCTAGAGAAAGAGACGTGATGTGGTCCATGCAGTTGTGAAGAGTTGGACTGGACTGTGAGACTGAACAACAACGAAGAGAAAGAAAAGGGGGGGCTTGGATGGGTGATTGAATTGTGTTATGACTGGATGGTAGCTGTACCCTAGGGGTTGAAATTGAGTGGCTTGTAGAGAGAGAGTTTGGTCAGTGTGCGGGAAAAGAGTGGAGAAGGTGAAGAGCAAGGTGCTATGAAAGCAATCTGTGTTCTTTATGAAAGTTATTAGCCTAAGTGGCAAGTGAGAAAATAAGCCTTTGTGGCGAAGTCTATTTAAGGAACTTTAAAGAAAAAGAACGTTACCTATCTGAAACCATTATACTTATGAACTTTACTGAAACAATTAAGCTGTTATACTTCTACATGAACTCTACCGATACTTGTGAGAAAACACCAACTTTATTTAAAAGATCCCCTTTTACCTCAGAATCACTCCATGCACTCCATTCTGTCAATCTACCAAATACAACTAAGCCATCTTGTTCATGAGGTCCAACTAAGAATTCTAATACAACCACCTTTGGAGGCAGTGGAAATAAGTAGGTGACAGGAAGGAAGGCAAGGAGGCAGAATGTTACCTCAGAATGTTACAGAGAGGTGCCTTTACAGTTATGGGATCTCAGAAAATTTAAAAAAATGTTATAACCACCACATCTGACTGTATGCTCAATTTCTCTAAATTTATCTGTGCTTCGTTTCCCAATTGAACTTATGCACAGCAAGCAATGCTGCACCCGCACTGTGACCCACAACTCCCTACCTCATATCATATTGAAAAGAACAAATCCCCTAAAATTAGAGGGCAGTGGTTCCCTCCTAAATATGTTCTGTCTACCTAAATCACAAGGTTCTTGCAAAGCCATAAATTAAGTACAAACTACATATTATGAAGGAGATGCATTATTAGAGGTACTGAGATTTTCACACATGTACTTCCCTTTCCCCCTCTAGTAGGGCTATTGACAATTTTGGGAGAGATTTAGAATAGGAACATGGTGCTGTGGGAAGGGTTAAACACCCTGTCCTACCACCACTCCTATCAAATTCAGATCCACACACCATGATCCAATCATTGATCTCCCATATCAACTGTACTGTTATGTATTAGAGTGTCACAAGATTCTGCCTCAGAGAGGTACGAAGGAGTTCACTGTCTGGTTAACTGTCTGTTGGGTTTAGACCAGGTGAAAATCCCAGGTCAGCCACAAATTACCTGGTAGCCTCTTCATATAGTACACAGGGAGTGTGTATGTGTGTGTATACACCCCCTCCAAAAAAAAAGCCTCTAAGTGTTCACCTAAAAACATAACATGCAAATATGCCAAATATCAACTGGAAAACTTGCATACTGACGAGGTCCATACTTTTCAGCAAGACACGGCTAGCTATAGCTCTCTTGAGTATATTGCTTGGTGGTAAAATAAGGGTGGTTTGGTTTTGTTTTTACATTTTTTGTTGTGTAAAAAAGCCCAAAAAGCAGCCATGACCAAATCATCCAGTCCCATTTCTTCAGTTACTAATCTACTTGGTTTTGGCAGAATATTAAAAAACCTCTGTATACAACAGAGCTTTTGTTAATGTGTATTGAAAAGAAGGTAATCGAACTACATGTTCATTAAAAGATCATTCCTTTTGTATGCGTAGCTGTACTCCCATGGTAACATCAACAAAAGCTTCCTACTTCTGTATTATACACACACACAATTTCACAAAGGCCAAACTACTCTTGTTTGTTCTGATTTTCCCATAATACGAACTTCATGCCAAGGAAGAAAAATACATACTTCAGCTATTAGTCGCAGGCAGCAAGGAAGCAGAAAGAACATCACACATGAAAAGGATGCTGTCCAGCTACCCAAGGCAAAAGAAGTTATATCCCCATCTCAGAACCATCCACGCTGTCCCTCCAGGGCTCTGAACCCCTTCCCCACTTTGCCGACCTCTAAAGCAGTCCAAAAGGCATTGTGGAGCTCTCTCCTGTCCTCCTCCACTTTCAGTTCTACTGGATGCTGGATGATGCTGTGATCAAGCAGAGACTCGAGATTTCTACAATCTCTCCCCTACATTGGCCTTTCCTTTGCTCTGCAATCCTGACCAACAGCACTGCATTTTAAATGTAACTTACTCTAGTGAGGGGGCACACAACAGTGAGGGGCCACTTCTTAGTAATACCATAAAAGCCCACAGTGTGTACAATCATGCACTTTTAAGGTGCATTTGAGCAACGTGTTATGACACGAAGACAAAAAAAAAAAAAAAGGAAATAGGGAGGAAGAAGAAGGGCCGGTATTTTGACGTGCAAAGACTTCTTTTTCTTTCCTCTGCATCAGGAGGAGAAGCACTGCCTATCAGATCCCCACAGGGTTGAAAATCTGCTAGCGCTAGCTGAGCAAACACAAGCTTCATCGTCATTCCGCTCACTCCCCACAGTCTTTCCCAAATTCTGATCCATCCAGCCACAAGCCTTGCCAGAACTGTAGGAGGGACCTGGAAAGCACTCAGCTATTCTACACGGCTTTCACACCAAGGTGCCCTTGCTCAGCTAGCCCAGTCTTCTGCATTTGCATTTCAAGACTAGGGTTTCTCCTTGTAATCAACTTACAGGCTAGAAGTCCGAAATAGCATACATATAGATAGATTTGTGTTTATATGCTATCTGGGGGCATCCTGTTCAAGCAGCAGAGTGTACTCAGTCAGCGGGAAAGACTTCCCAGGCTACGGCATGTCTCAGGAGGACACCACAAGGATTTCCTATTTAGAAGCTAAGAACCACCATTCAAAATGTCATAAATATCACAAGCTAAGGTTACACTGGGCTACAGTTTGCAAGCTCTGGGGCCTAACATTAGGATTCTACAAGGCCCACAGATCTATTCCTACCTTACATATTTGGTAGGCCTGCCTTTGTGAAGGAGTACACATTCTCTCCCCCCCCCCCCAATCACTGGAATGGCCATGTCAGCACAGCTAACAAACAGCAGTCGGCAAAGTTGCAGCTAACCTACCATGCAAGAGCTTGGGAAAGGGCATGCTGCTCTAGCAGACCAGAGTTTTCCAAACAGGTTCTCTGGAAACAACTGGCCTCAGAGTAGCTGATTTTTTTTACAAAAATGACACTTAGCCACTTAACACACACGTGTGCCAGTCTCCTCAATTACCTTCACATTTGTTGTCTGGATGGCACCCTGCCAAACCTCTTATTCGAAAGCATTTGTTTGCACCTGGCCGAGGTGCCTCTCTCACACAGCCAAGTGGAAGCTGTTTTTGTTTGTGATACGATCGCACATGGGTGAGGACTGAGCTCAAGTGACTCGCCACAAGGGTCTTCCCCAGGCAGCCAGCAGCGTCTAGATTTGCTTCATCTACAATGTCCCATCATTTACACAAATCCCCAGCATCATATAACAGAGGGGAAAAACAACTCCAAGGCACCCTGAGTCTCTGGAGGAAACACGAACATATAAACCTGCCAAACAGGGAATCCGCCCATTGGCCCAGGATTCTCTGTTCTTATTGGCAGTGGCTCTTCAAGGTTACAGATGTCCTGGGACTTTCTTATGCAATGTATTTGCTCCACCATTGAGCTCTGGCCCCTCCTTTCTTAATACGCCTTTATCTGGACATGACTGAACAGCTGTCCAAAGCAGCAATTTGTTTCAGCAAAAAAGGGAAGGGGGAATTAAGAGAGTAGGGACTCACAGTGCCAGTTTGACGGTTTAATGGAGGTCATTATCACATTATGGGGTGGGGGGACAACCTTGGCCCTCTGTTAAATGCACTGAGTTAAAGACTACTTTTCCATGTCAAAAAATGGATGACGGGAGCAACACTTTCAAAAATTCTGGTCACAGGGTCCAAGTATTGATCCTCACACTGTGTCTTCCTCAATTTAGCGATGGCCAAGGGTGGAGACTTTCCAATTTCCAGGGGGGTTCTGGAGCTGGGCCAGAGGCATTGCTATGCTAGGTCCTTAAAAGACATAGGGAGAGACATCATAGGGAGGAGCCAGTGACACCCCAGGGAGGGGCCTCTATTTCGGCATCCCTGCAGTGAAGCGAGTCGGCCAGGCGGTGGCAGTGTGGCAGCGCGACATCAAGAAGCCCTGGCGTCATCAGCCAGCCGACAAGAATACATGCCGTAGGAACACGACTGATCCAGCCCGCAGTTGAATCCTCCGGCCAGCTACAATGTGTGTGTAATTAAAAAAAATACTGTATGTTGTCTTCTCTATCCCCCATGAATATTGTTAGTCCAAATGTCATGAGTAACTGTAAAATCGCTCTGAGCCCACAGGTGTGTGGGGAAAAGCGATCAATAAATAGAAATTATTATCATTATCATTATCATTATCATTATCATTATTATTATTGCTGCCACTATCTATGGAAGAGGGACCATGGGGGATTTAGGGAGAGGCTCCCCAAAAATTTAGGGTGGCCTGGGAACCCCTGGACGCCCCCCTAATAACACCCCCGGGCTGGGACTAATCTAGGACAAGGTGGGAGTTAGCCAGTGGTTATAGTGGTATCTCAGCAATCTCCTGCTTTGTCCTAGAAAACAGGAACAAAGCCCCAAAGAATCATGGAAATTGTAATATGATACAATAGGAAGGGTGGGCAGGCCTCTGCTTCAGCTGCCATCCATTGTGACTGAGTCCCTCTTGTGAATTTGTCCATATGGCCTGGCATTGGTTGCCCAGGGGAGGCTCAGCACTCCCCAGCTAAATCCAGGGGATGCTTGAGCCACTGAAGACCCCCAAAGTTTACACTTATGGCTGGAGGACGGTGGGGGTATCTATGGAAGGAATCACACACATGCATATAGCAGTCTCACATGCAGCACAGTACGAAATTGTGTGCTGGAAAAGAGTTCAGCAGCCTGGCACACTAGTAGACATGCTAGCTACATAATTTTGTCAATGTACTAAGTCAAACAATACTGCTGACTTGAACCCAAAATACTGCACTTGATGGAACTTTATAGTATAAGGCAATTTCTTACCTTCCCATCTAACTTCCCATCTAAACAAAATTTGTAAAGATCTGGGAGCACTAAGACTGAACATAGGCAAACTGTTCCATTTTAATTTATCTAGCCTTATCTAATTAGATCTCAAAAGCCAAGTAGAGTCAGACCTGGTAAGTCCTTGGATGGGAGACCATCAAGGAAGTCCAGGATTACCATGCAGAGGCAGGCAATAGAGAACCATCTCCGTTTGCCTCTTGCCTTGAAAACCCTGTAGAGCTACCATAAATCAGCTGCAACTTGACAGCACTTTCCACCAAAACGTATTAAGAGAGTCAGTCTTGTGATTTACACAGCTCCAAAGTGGCTAACAAAAATTTAAAGGGGTCACAGTAAAATTTAACACAGTCATTAAAAATTAACAAATACCGAGATAGAACAGGAAACCAACAGAGCCAGTAACAGCAGCAGCAGAGATGCCACAGGTTCTCAGAGCTCCCAGTACCACATAGGCTCTCCAGAGAAAAATGGCCTTGGCTTGTTAACTGAACACTACAATAAGTAGAGCTGTCAACTCTGGGTTTGAAAATATCTGGAGATTTGAGTGTGGAACTGTGGAGAATGGCTTTTAGGGAGAGACTTCTGTAGAGTATAAGGCCATGCAGTCCACCTTCCACAGCAGCCATTTCTCCAGGAGAAGTGGAATAAATAGAAACACCAATTTACCTGGTATTGACATCAAACTGACTGGCCTGTAATGTCCCAGATCTCCTCTGGAACCCTTTTTAAAGATGAAATTGACATTAGCTACCTTTCAGCCCTCGGGAATGGAGGCAGATTTTAAGGAGAGATTACATGTTCTTGTCAGGAGATCCACAAGTTCACATTTGAGTTTCAGAACTCTTGGATGTATGCCATCCGGGCCTGTTATCAACCTGCCCAAACTACTTATTTATTCAAATATTTATATCCCACTTTTCCCTTTGACTCAAGGCAGCTTACAAATCATACTGAAATGTATAATAGCAGTACAGTACAGTTTGCCAGTTTGAGCCAGTTTGGTGTAGTGGTTAAGTGCACGTACTCTAATCTGGGAGAACTGGGTTTGATTCCCCACTCCTCCACTCGCACCTGCTGATGTGACCTTGGGCAAGCCATAGTTCTGGCACAGCTGTTCTTGAAAAACAGCAGTTTCTGTCAGAACTCTCTCAGCCCCACCTACCTCACATGGTATCTGTTGTGGGGAGGGGAGGGGAAAGGAGTCTGTAAGCCGCTCTGAGATTCCTTTGGGTAATGAAGGGCGGGATATAAATCCAATCTCTTTTTTTCTTCTTCTTCTATAGTACAGGGGCCGCGGTGGCTGTGGTTGAGACACTGAATTGCAGACCAGAAGGTCGGTAGTTCAGCAGTAAAGACCCGAGTGCCACATGACGGAGTGAGCTCCTGTCTCTGGTCCCAGCTCCTGCCAACCTAGCAGTTCAAAAGCAAGAAATTGCAAGTAGATAAATAGGTACCACTTCAGTGGGATGGTAACAGCATTCCGTGCACCTTGGCGTCTAGTCATGCCTGCCACGTGACCATGGAAAAATGTCTTTGGACAGCACTGGCTCTTCGGCTTGGAAACGGAGATGAGCACCGCACCCTAGAGTCGGATTCAACTGGCTTTCGAGCAAGGGAAACCTTTACCTTTTATAGTATAGTACAGTACAGTGTAATTTTTATATAGTATAGTCTAGTATAATTTTTCCCAGCTCCATTGTAGCCTACATGGACCATTATAGTCAATAGTCCCATAGGCTATAATGGAGAATTGATCCGGGGGTATCAGGGGTTCGGGGGAAGCTTTTTTTTTTTTTTAGGTAGAGGCACCAAATTTGTAGAAGAGCTGCTGGTGCCTCTCCTCAAATCCCCCCTCCCCCCAGTTTCAAGTTTCAAAAAGCTTGGACTAGGGAGTCCAATTCTATGGGCCCCAGAAGGAGGTGCCCCCATCCTCCATTGTTTCCAATGGAGGGGGAAAATGTCTTGTGAGCAGAAGCTCAGAACCCCTCAGCCGCCTGTTAAAATTTGGTGTGCCAGTGCCCCCTAGCGCAGCTTAGAGGGAAGTGTGGTTCCAACCCCTGAGGAATGCACAGATGCTCACAATTCGTCTGAAGAGGGACTGAACACCAGGAGCACCAGGCTGCTCCTAAACAAACACAGAGCGACAACCTGCATGTAGCCCAGAAACAAAAACCCTCCATTACCACATTTAGTAGAGAAAATCTAGACGGCAAGAGTTTCCCTGTCCACTTTCATACCCACCAATGCTCCCTCTAAGCTGTGGAGTCTTGTGAGCAAAAATCCTACTTGGTGAGCTACTGGCATTAAAGTTGTGAGCCAGCGATTTGGCTGTTGCATAAATTAGTTTGCTGGGGGGTTGTCCTTCCTGAGCTAAGACACAAATGCGTGAGCCGGAGGCTAAAAAACTGAGCTAGCTCACACTAACTCAGTTTAGAGGGAACACTTACCCACCCACACAGAAATATCTTGCCTGAATCCACACTACATTGCCAACTGGCCTCTAATACAGATTTTCAGCTCAAAAAAAAAATCTAGACGTCCTCCACAGTATTTGCCGGATACCTCCCTAAGGTATAGGTCTGAGACAGCACACTGATGAAAGAGTAGAGGCAGAGATCCCCACCCACACTACCACCTGCCAAGGAAGCTTATTCAGAAGAGTCAAGAAAAGCTTATCGATATAACAAGATTCTCTGCCAGAAAGCAGGCACTTTCAACTTTCACACTCATGCCAAGCTAACCCCAGTGAGTAACTGCTTTCAAACATGCATCCCCATCTGCGCCCTTCAAGAAGCATTCTTGCATTTGTCAATCCTTCGCGAGACACCAGCCCTCGTCTCATTCCAAGTCTCACACATTGCGCCAATTCAAAAAGCAATATGAACAAAGAAATTAAGACTCTGCAAATCAAGGGCTTTGTTCTCCCCATGGTCTGCCACCTTGCAAGAGCAAGATATGCACAAGCTGGAAGTTCAGACATCTTGCATAAAGATCAGAATGATAAAGGATAATTAAAACTAGGCCAATGGAGAGTACAAAGCAGCAGCACCTGGCAGGGGATTAGTATACCTTCTCTCCCCTGTGGATCATACAGCAGACATTTGAATTCAAGGGCTGGCTTTTAACCTTTTTAGAACATCAAGTTTATCACCGCATATACATTCTCCTCACAACACACGTAACAGTTTTCTTTCTAAAACTATAGGGGCGGGGGGGGGGGGGCTTGCATATCCTCTCATTTACAGCACTCTTGTGACCCTCTGGGCACTAAGAGGATGTGCCGTTTGACCTTCGCCTTTTGTTTGTGATAAGCCTCAGAGGGCCCCAGATACGCAACCATATGCATCTGACGCTAATGATTTCCTCCAGAGGTTTTGGCTGCTGGTGGTACAAACACCAGTGTGGTAATTATCTCAGGTCCCACTGGTGGGAACAGCTACAGCCTGAGAACAAAATTATCACCATTGGGGTTAACTGATGTATTAGTGTCACCTTAAAGCTGTGGGAGGGGAAGAAGACTGTGTGCTATGTGCCACGCATCTTACAAAAGCACAGTACAGATACTGAGTCCAGCATCAGGGAAGGAATTCAGCTTCCTGAGAGACCTAGCCAGTATCTGCTTGCAGGTATCATCTTGTGACACTGTAAGAGCTAGAGTGTAATGGAGGATCTCTCCTAGTCAGGGGTCTGGATTCTTGTGCTCTAAATGAGTCATCTTCAGCCCATGAGTCAGGACTCTCTGGTGGAACACAGAACCTCACCTGCTGGGACACAAGACATTACACTGCCTGCACTGTTTGCTGTTGTTTTTTGGAAGGACATACTGCAAGTGTCTACGGGTAGAGAGCAAAGGCACTACACCTCACTTTGCTTTGTACCCCCACAGGATGATGGGACAACGTCACTCAGTTACAGAGACAGTTCCTCCATGGCTCTGAACTTTGGCTCGTTTCTCACTAGGGCACAGTTCAGCGAGTGCCTCTTGTCTCCATCTCTCTTGGTCTTCTGCCCAGGGCACTGGGAGGGGGGAGGGGGCATCATGCTTAGTGTGTCAGGCTGTGAAAAGAAACTATACAAATTTGGTTTCTCACTTAAACTACAATCCGGTCAATGGGTGCAAACAAAAGGTTGTGTCATTATTTCTTATAGCGCAGTATCAATATCCCAAGCCGAGCCATGATGTCCAGCTCAGCAGAACAGAATCAATACTATTGAGACAGTCAACACAACCAGACAGCCAGAAAGCTACAGCACAGAACTGAATAGGCTGGTGACATGATGGCAATATACTGCAGGCAGCTCCCAACCAGGGGATCTCAACAACATTTTAGCCAAGATGGAGGCAGCAACAAATCAACACAATCCTGCATGCCAAGATGCTCCAGTAGTGAGGGACTGCAACGGATCCGTAACATAGTACAATGGACCTTCCCTACTTGCAGATTTCCCTTCTGTGTATGTCAACATACCATACTTTGCTTTAACTGTACACAGATTCATGGTCCCAACAGCAAACAGAGGCGGCATACACAAAATGATGTTCATTGCAAAGTTCAATGCAATATCATGAATTCACTCATTAAATGTATTTTTTTAATCACATAACAGAGCAAGACCATACACTTTAACAAGTTTTGTACTGAATTGGGTTCTTGTTCTATTCCATCTATTAACTCTTCAGATGATTATGGACAATACCATGGTGCTCTCTGTTTCTCATTTATAAAATGGGAATTCAAGCAACATTTCAGAGCCGCTGCAAAAATGAATAAGAATATACAGATGCTTTACACTTTAAGGGCTAACAATGTTTAAAATAGCAGCTATGGCAATCTTGCCCTCTTCCCTCCCTCACACACAGGATTTTCCCCCTTTGTTTCTTTTTTCTTGCTGAGTGGCCCCTATATCTATTTTCTTCTTTTCTGTTGGTCTATGGCTGTCCCAAACTTTTATATATTTTGATGCTGTCCCACCCAGGGACTTGAGGGAAGAGACAAAAATCACCTGCTTCTACCCTACTTCTGTCATGGCACACGAGAGGCTTTTGAAAGTTCAAAAATAAACTATTTATTTAACATGAAGGGGGAAAGGTCAGCTGGATTCATGGGTAGAATGTATGAGGTGAACAGATGATAATATTTGAAGTCACTTTGTAATCACACTAAATTCAAGATAATTTGTTGTCAACAAGTAGATGTTTCTGCTTTTTCACAATGTCTTTAAAACTTTGAGGAGAGAAGCTTTGTTTTCAGTGTCTGCGTAAACACTCAAGTATAAGTTCCTGAGTTTTATGAACTCTTAAGGTTTTGAAGGCAGGGACACATGACCAAGTTCCCAAACTCCTTCTCTATACGCCAATCAAGTGATCTCTCTTAAGAGATATATCCCTTTTCACTGGGCAGGGATTACTTCTGTAGACTAGAAGCTCTGCCTGTTTTTTTACGAGAATGGGGATCTTCTGTAATCCACCCACTCCTCTTTTAGCCTCCTTCCCAGTTCTCAGTGAGCGCGAAACTGTTTCTTCTTCAGTCACCGTCATTTCTTAACTGATGCTCACCACAGGATTCCATTTGAACAGCTTATCATTCAAAGGTTCTCAGACTCTGTGAGGCATTAGCAGTCTGTCACGTCTGTCACAGCAGCAAACAGGGACAAGTAGAAAGACAAGCTGCATCTGCTTTCGGGATGCTCACACTGCTGTCTTGCCATGAGATTCAGCATAGGAAGAACACCTACCCAAGGTAAAGGCTGCATCTAACCCAGTGTGAAAACTTCTTGCAAGGAGCTTAACACATCCTAGGAGGATTGGCACTAAGAATAAGAGACCACTGCTTTAGTACACGGATGAACCAAACAGCTGTAGAGTTTTATGAGCACCAGTCACAACCAACTCATGGTGACCTCATCCACAGAGCACTCCAGGCAAGAGATAAGCAGAGGTAGTTTGCCACTGCCTTCCTCTACACAGCAACCTCTGTCTTGCTTGGTGGCGTCCCATCCAAGTACTAACAGTGGCTGACCCTGCTTAGCTTCCAAGCTCTGATGAGCTCAGGCCTAACTGGTCTATTCAGGCTGCTAGGCATGGATTAGAAAGCACCAAAAAGGAGCAAAACACCTGCTATTTTTAACATAAATTGTTAGATTGTTATGGCTTGCACTTACTCCCAATTACTAACAAGGGTTACTTGTTACTAAGTTAGAGTATTTTGTTTTCACAAGAAAGGAGAACTACCATCCCCAAACATGGAAGGGTGACGGAGGAGGCACATCTCAAAGACGCTACTGAAATAAAAACTTATTCCGGCAAAACAGGCTTCATGGGGATTCTGGGACGCCATCTAGATTTTGATTTAAAATTTTAGAAGTAATCAAAAGTCTTCAGAGGATGATTTAAAATCAAACTTCCCTGGCCCCCTTCTGATTATTATTTTGCTGGAATAAACTTTTGCACTCGACATCAACTTGAAGCTCGCCCCTTTTAGTCTCATCTCCCATTTTCACAAGCACACAATTCTAATCATTTACCACGCCCAGCTTTAAAAGGGCTTAATTGTCTAAACCGTCACCTCACCGTTTATTTACAAAAGGGTTAATTGCCCCTGCATTCATTGAAATGAAAGGGTAATGTAGCAAAATAATTACTCAGCACTTATTTGTATGACTCAACAAATAGCTTGCCCTTTTCCTAGTCAAGAGAATGGCACAGAAGGGTCTGAAATGTGTTTGTGAGCTCTGAAGTGCTAACCCACTGTGATGTGGCACCAGTTGCTAAATGACTCAGCCATTGTTTCCACATGCAGCAGCAAGATGTGCTAATGAGCTTACCCGACAAAGCAGTACAAGTGTTTACAACTGCACAGTACCACTTACAGCTCTCTTGGAAACAGGGACAAGGCTTTGAGGGCTGCCAACTGATACTCCTAAGTAACTTATGTTCTTTTTGAAAATCTTCCCAGAAGGATTTAAAAGACAAGTCTTAAAACACAGGAACAGAGTTGTCAAGATTGTCTTCTGTTAAGTTTTGAAGTCAGGCATCTTGAATTAATAGGGACTGGAAGGAAAAGCATCAGCAGTATCATTGGAGGTTTGCTGAAGAACATCTACAGCAGTCTAGGGGAGCCAACAAAAGTCCCAACCCTGTTCAAGGCCCTCTGGACTGAACCGCATGTTGCAAGAAACAGAGTGGCTGCTAAAAATGGGATCCATGCACCAAATTCTCTCACCCCATATCCTGATATCATTGAATTATGTATTTCCCATGTCAGTGGTGGCAATTGCTAGAGGCAGGAAGATGCAAGCCTCGTTGAAATATGGGGTAGGGTTTCCTATACACTGTGGATAGGAAGAACGCTGTGCAGGCACATAATGTGCAATGGCAGCTACATGTTTCTTGTGGCATGCAATTCCATCCTCAGGGGAAGGATCAGTGACAGAACTAAGTTTAAGTTCAGTGGCACCTTTAAGACCAACAAAGTTTTATTCAAGGAATAAGCCTTCATGTGCTTGCACGATTCTTCTTCTCAATGGAAGGTTATTCGTTCTTTTCATCCACTCCCAGAGTCAGGGAAATGTCAACATTTCCCCCCTTCATCCACTATGGTGGGAAGAACTCTACCCAGTTTCAGGAGATACTGCATGCTGAAGGCAAAACATTTCAGAACCGTTACGAAACATGTGGGGGGGAGCAGTGAATGAAGATGTCAACAGGTTAAAAGCACGAAAACAGGCAGGAAAGAAGATCATCCTTTCAGAACTACTGTACCTTACTACCCAAAAGAGATCCCCACTTTCCTTCAAGCTGTATATGAAATTAAATATGATACACTCAGGTGGGCCTGGAAGGGTTCCTTCCACTGAGAATAAATGCTCTAACAAGTACCAGTAATCCTTTTTCCATGCAAGAGCACCCTTCCGTGGCACATCTAACTGTAGTAACCACTCCATCACAGGTAGGATTCCTGAATACATTCTTGAGAATTTGCTGAACCTAAGAGCTCCCCAGACCTCCACACACAACACTACCTGCCATGCCACACAATGTAGATTAGTGTACAGAAATCTCTGACAACCGATCCTTAAATTTTCTTCCCTGCTAAGGATAAAGCACAGAGCAGTATCTTGGTCTCTCTCTGTGACAGATGGCGATCTGGATTAGCATATGTGTGTGTAAAAGATTCTGGATTTCGGTCTTCCAGTTTTATTCCTAACAGAAAAACCTATGCCTTTTTGATGACCAGAAATTCAACAGGTACAGCTTTCTTCAAGAAACCTATGTCAGTTGAATTTCTGGCTAATATAGCTAAAGACAAAGGCAACCCATCAAGAAAAAATAGGGACAACTCTAATTGGTCTGGGGAGCCTTCTGATGATTTCCAGCCCTCCAGTAAAAGATTTTACCATCTCCATTTACAAGCTCCTGTCAAACTTTAAAGTACCTCATCTCAACTACTGCCAATTTAAAACTGTTACACATTTCACTTTTAAAACTAAGGACAAACATTTTCCCCTGAAGTCATTCTTTAAAAACAGCTATACTATTTTCTGCAGCAACATTCTTAGAAGGCCATCAGGAACAGGCACCCAGTAAAATTAACTGAAGGGAAAAAAGGAGATATTCTAATAATAGAAACTGTTACGCAAAGATTACTAAGTTTAGCTAACAGCTTCACCTATAATTAAGGTGATCAACTGAACTGACATTTGCAATCACAAAGTCATTCAAAACCAATCATAGGTACAAGTGTAACATACAAATCTTTCTTCTAGCTACAAAAGTCAGCATCTGAGAGCATGAGGTGCAGTCTTTAACAGCTTCACAAAAAGGATACCCCAATGGTAAGGAAAACCAATGGCAAGGATGGCCAGCATCTGCATTTGAATGTGCTGTTCTGCAGACAATAGTCTGGGGGCCAGAAATATATTCTGCCACACAAATCATTCCCCCTTAAAAATGATCGTGCACCATATTAATAAGGTTGGAACCATCTAATACCAAGGCCCTCCCTTATGGAGTACACATGTTCAAGCACAGTAGTATATTTATAAATACTTGCATCACTTTTTGGCTTTATATGTAACCTGAAAAATGTAGAGTGTCTCAATTTCTTACAACCTGAAAACTCTTTTTTCCTTACAAGCCAACTCCTAAGCAATTTTTTTTTTTTAATGCTGTAATAAAATGTTAGAGGACAGCCAAGGGCCATTCCTCCATACCTCATTATGCTAAAATACAGGGGAATATCCAAACCTTAATGCTGAAATAGTCACATGATAATGACCATGAAGAAAGTGCTTGCCCATATAAACATTTCTTATGCTTTCCCTGACTTACAATGCACTTAAAATCATATGAAACAGAATATAAAAACAAAAAACTGTCAGGGGCATGTGCAGGAAGAAAAGACAGGAAGAAATAACCTTCGCTGCTCTCCTTACTTCACCGCTTGCAAAATAATAATAATAACAACAACAATAATAATAATTTCAATTTATGAATTGTCCCATGCCTGTAAAAACAGGGATGCTAAACAAAATTGTACAGCAATCCAAATATACAGTTATGCATGTAATTAAAAACCTAAAAATCTAAAATTCAAGATGGTGTCTTAATGAATCTTGTTCCCAAACTGGACTGTGTCGCCACACAATGGGCAGGAGGAGGGAAACAGATGACACAAGGAGAAAGAGGGAGGAAGAGGGAGGGTGCCAGCAATGGTCATACCATCGCTGTCCTCAACCAAAAGCCTGGTGGAACATCTCTGCCTTACAGGCCCTGTGGAATTGCATAAGATCCTGTGGGGCCCTGAAGTTGTTTGCCAGAGAGTTCCACCAGGTTGGGGCCAGGACTGAGAAGGCCCTGGCCCTACTCAAGGACAGCCAAACATCTTTGGGGCCAGGGATCACCACCAAATTATTCTCCGCCGATCGGAATGCTCTCCTGGGGACATAATGGAGGAGAAGGTTTCAAAGGTACATGAGTCCCTGACTGCTCAGTTTGTGTCAGAGTTCTCTCAGCCCCACACACCTCACAGGGTGTCTGTTGTGGGGAGGGAAAGGGAAATGAGTTTGTATGCCGCTCTGAGACTCCAAGTGAAGGGCAGGGTATATATCCAATCTCTTCTTCTTCTTCTCTTCTCAAGGCCTTAAAAGTCAACTAAGACCTTGAACCTGATTTGGTACTCCACTGGGAGTACCCATTCATCCCTATTCACCACCTTCCTCCCTCCCTCCTCCACTCAACTTTTCCCCTTCTCACAGACCTCCTCGAGTATAAGTGGGCGGGGGGTGGATGGCCAGCCAATGTAAAGTGCTGTTAGGAACTCTCAGGTCATCATGGTAGCCTCCTGAGAGCATTTCTGCCCAGCAACAACATGTGCTGACACAATCCCCCATTCTCTAGGATCCCAGGGCTAACACGCTGTTCTCTGCTCTGGGGATACACAGCTCAAAGCTATGAGTTTTTGAGCTTAAAGGTAAATGAGTGGGGGCATTCCAACCCACCCCCAATATATTTTTCTGTAGCACTGTAAGAGACTATTCTTTAACCTGCCCACCTCCACTATGGGCCCCTTGGATGTCTACATGACAGATGTTCACTTTACTAACATAGAAAGTCATATGAAGATGGTGGGATATATTCGAGTTACAGGAGACCAAGAAGGTTGGACCAGAACCAACAGGTTGAAATTAAATCAAGAGTTTTTGGCCAAACATTAGGAAGAACTTCCTGACAGAGCAGTTCCTCAGTGGAAAAGGCTTCCTTGGGAGGTGGTGGGCTCTCCTCCTTTGGAGGTTCTTAAACAGAGGCTAGATAGCCATCTGACAACAATGCTGATTCTGTGAATTTTGGCAGACTATGAGAGGGAGGGCAGGAAGGGTTGTATCACTGCTTAGTTCTCTTGGCCCTTTTTTGCACGCAAAGGGAAACACTGATTGCCATTTTGGGGTCATGAAGCAAATTTTCTCCAGGCCAGTTTGGCCAGGGATCCTGGAGGTTGTTGGGGGTTTTTTTTTTGCCATCTTCTGGGCATGGAACAAGGGTCACTGGGGGTGTGGGGGTATTTGTGAATTTCCTGCATTGTTCAGCGGGTTGGACTAGATGACCCTGGAGGTCCCTTCCAACTCTATGATTCTATGATTTTAAGCTACCATAGCTTCCCCTGCCTTATTCCTTCCTCAGACTTTTGTCCACTCCCCTGCCACACCCACCCTGCTGCAGCAAGCCTGAGCTGGCTGTGCTGCACAGCAGGTGGAGAAGGAAGCCCAGTGATAGGAGCAGGGAAGGAACAGGTGAGAGAAGCTGCACCGGCAGCTTTTAAAAGGGACGGATGAGATGTAAAGCTCTGAGTTGCAACACACGGGCCAGAAATACACTCAAGCTAAATGTATTTACATCTGGAAAAGCAAAAGAAGTGGCAAGAAAGCCAAAAGTGAAGACATCATGAGCAGCAGTTCAGTTTACAGAGTACAATGTTGCTGAGGCACTTTTACAGGACACGCAACAATCCAGTGATCACTGCGGAGACACTTTTTAGTCCGATTTGTATTCCATAAGATACTAAGACAACTCTCCCCCCCCCCAAAAAAAAATCAATTACCAAAAAAGGCAACTGATTCCGTGATAAAGAACTGCGGCCTCACCTCAGCACTGCCAGTCTGGAGTTACAAGGCAGAGTAATAGTTTCAAAATGGCCCATAAAATCACAGTCTGGAAATCAATCAACACTCCCAGAATGTGTTCTGGCCACCAGAAAAAGCGCTCAGATAAAAATCAAGACCTGTAGATCTCTGGTACAATAAAATGCCCCAAGAGAGAGAAGCGATCATTCAAGCATCTTATTAGGCACACAGATATATGGACTTCATCCAGGTGAACTAAACTCGTACAGGAACATCCAGTGAGGCTAACCCCCCATTTTAAACTGGCCCTGCTCCCACACACTTCATGGCAGCTTGCCACAAGAAACCAGCTATAGAAACTTCCCCTATAAATCATTTCAGTGCCAGGATAAGCTTCTTGTGATGAACTTGTGTGTGTCAGGCTGCTTTCTAAAGGCGCAGCAGAAGCAGAGCCACTTATTTAAAAGACATGGGAATCCTCACCATGCGCTTTTAGAAACAGAATATTGCCCACCAGATCTTTATTTGTTAATATCAAACAAATTCTTTGTTATTTCTTATATTCCTTCCAAGGAGCTCAGGGCAGTATACATGGGAGCCCACACTGTATTATCCTCACAATACGGCAAGGTAGATTACAATGGGACTGAGTTTCATGGCTGAGCAGATTCAAAGCCAGCATGCCAGGCACTAAACCACAGTGTCTTGCACAACACTAACTCTATACACATATAACGACAAACACATGGAGCAGAAATTGGGATTCTGCACAGTGTCTGCATAGAGCCTGCCCATGTACAAATTAACACATGTAAAGCTCTTTTATTGTGATAAAAACCCTGCTTTTCCTGATCACATAAGCCCTGTATATGTGACGTATCAGTGCACAATGCCAACATGCACCGAGGCTGGGAGCAAGCTGACCCTGACCATCCACGTTCACTGCCTGCAAGCACGGGCTGGACCCTGTGTGTACCCCCCAAATCCAGTGGCTAGCATCGCAATCCTAATCATTACTTCCAAGTAAACATCCATAAGCTCATGCTGTAGATCGCCATTCTAAAACCATCTCTATAGTGAATGCCCTGCACGGAGAGGAAAACCAAAAGCTGGCCGGAGAACAGTCAGTTCTAAATTTCATAAAATGGAACAGAAATGTCACGAAGTCACAACTTAACTGCATAGGACAAGCCACTGCATATTTGAAACAACAGTATCCAAGTCAAACAGCAACCTAGCTACATCAGTACCAGTAATGTAGCACTCCCAAGATCCACAGTTTAGGATGCTCTTGATCAGCTGTTCCACAGCCATGTAAACTTTTCCTCAGAAGCATACACCTTCCCAGTCACCCTCTATGATCTTCAGATGCAAAGAGCCAGAGACAGCACGATAAAGCAAAATATTCATGTCCGCACAAGTTCTGGATCAATGCTGAATGGCCACTTGACACCATCAGTCATCCTAGAATAATCAAGTCTCTAATTTGTTTCTAGGGATGAATCAGCAAATGAGGTGAGCAAAAAGATAGTCAGAAGCCCTTGGCAAGGTCACAGGCTCTTGACTTACCAACTTCACACCCTGGAAAAGCGATAACTTAAGTAAGAGGGATGCAGAACATCCAGCAGTCAAGGGCAAACAATCTGAGGGTGATTCTCACGTCAAGTCGATTTGCCTGCTCCGCAACCCAGCATGTGGCAGATTACCCCCTTCACTCTTTTCCAAGTATTCTAGCACAGAGAGAACATGGGGAAAAGAAACAGATAGTGGCAAGCGCAAATACTTGGCTACTGAGCTAAGACAAATAGCTGGACTTATTTTAGCTGGACTTGTTTTATGCAAGCAGGTAGGACTCTTTGGGCCAGTAATTCTCAGAATGACAGAGTCAAAATTCAGGTGTAAACAAATTTCAACAGATTTCCTCTGCTAGTCACCCCAAGCTGTGGGAAGACAGGATACGCATATGTGAAATTAAGAAGTCCGTATTTATTGAAAATCAGAGCACAGGCAGTCCTTGCAAGGTCAAGATGGTACCTCTTGCTAAGTTGCCATACAGGAAAGAAAATACAAAGCAACGCAATCAGCAAGGTGGGGTGATTCTCCACACCACACACTGGAATAGATCAAACTAGGAATAAAAATTTACCCACCAAGGCTCAGGGAAGAGTAGCTAGTTCTGAGCAGATAACTAAAAGTCAGGATACGGTAGACCGGAGCTCATGATACATGGCTACTGCAAGCCCTGTTTAAACCAGGGGCCACTCTTTTAAAGGGCTGGCTGGTTTCAGTCACAAAGAGATGACTACCTAGCACCAGATCTCATTTAAAGATATAGAGTCCAACACTGGCCAGCCTGGTGCCCCTGGGATGCTCCTGGTCAGGACATCAGGAAGCCTGCTATTCCCAGCTGCTTGTTGTCTAATAAAAGACTGGCTAACTCTGCACATGGAAGCTCCACTGTTAACTATTACAATTAATAGCCATGGATAATTGATCCTCGATCCAAATCTCACTGCCTCCATCATCATCTCTGGGAAAGGGACTGTGGCTCACTGGTAGCACACATGCAGAAAGAAATGAGTTCAGTCACGGGCACCTCAGCTTAAAGCAGTGATCCCCAACATGGTACCCATGGGAGCCATGGTGTCTGCTGTTGTGTTGCCTAGTGCTTGCTTCCTTCTTCCCCAAAGTGAAGAGCAAATCAGGGCTTTCTTCCATCTCACTAGACCAGGAGGTGCTTCACAAGCGTGCAGGAGACATTACCTTTGTGTCTGCAGGGAGCACCCATTAAGAAACAGCTGCATCTATCATGGGGGATGCTTGCCTTGGAATCTTCCAACATTTTCTGATTGGCCCCAGCCCCTATGACAATTATTCCATGGCTGACCATGCCCTCCACCCATAGCAGCCATTTTGTGACAATGCCTACTACCTGTCCTTAAAATTACAAAAGTGGCCAAAGGTTCAAGCAACGTTGGAAACCAGTCAAAGCAGAAAATATTGAGCTCAGTGGACATTTGGGGTAAACCAAGATAAGATTGTTCTTGAATATGTGAGAAACAAATGTTAATATAACCTCTTTTAAAATGCATTCATATTCACCAGTCTAGAGCTATCAATGCTACACTCTTGAGCATTCTGAATTTAGATCCACAATTTACACTCCACTATTCCATTTGATGTAGCTACTGAAAACACAGCAGCTCTCTTCTGCCTTGCCTTTATCCAGGAATCTTGTAACTTATTTATTGCTAAGTCAAGCAGCCACAATGCTTTACACACACTGGGGCTGAAGCTCTTCCAAGAAATAACAATGCTTTCTCTTACTGCACTCACTCTTCCACCTCTTGGAATTCCCCAAGAGCTTAATTTCACAGCCATTAATTAAGGTCTAGCCTTTTTTATGGGAGGTGCAATAGCAACTCTGTAATTAAAGATAGGCGTGTTTCTCCCCCCCCCCCCCCACTTCATTCTAAAACAAACTTTCAACCATTTCCATACCTCCCAAGGTTATTACAGGTGGCTTGAATTAGATTACCAATTTTGCCAATTACTTTTATTACTTCAATTTCATTTTTGAAGTACAACCTTTAGATTTGTTATTATTTCTCACCTCTTCAGGCCACAAAGCAGCATACACATTAAATCAGCATTCCACATGCAAATAGCTTATTGCTAGCTTGCAACAAAATGTCCCTTGGCACAGTTCACCAGAGGACAGCCACGCACAGCAAAAGGGGCCGGAGTGTACTTTCAAACTTTAAGCCACTGCAACAGAATGGAGGACTCCTTCGTGCCCTTAAGATCAAGGAAGGGGACAAGTAATCCTGAGTCTCCACTCACTCCAGAAGTGTATGACACTGATGTCACTGCTCAACTGAGGATAAAGATGCATAGGGATTCTGTGGCATAGCTCCGTGATAACGCCAGTTTCAAATCCTGGCGTCTCCATTGTAAAGGATCTCAGGTAGCAGAAGTTGTGAAAGACTTCTCTCCCTCCCACCCCCCAAGATTTTGGAAAGGCCATTGCCAATCAGAATAATACTGAGTCAGATGGCCCAGAAACCACTCTCACTGCAGAGCAGCTTAATAAATTGATATTCAAGGCCATCCAATGAAATCTGGTGGGCACCAAATTCAGAATGGATTAAAGAAACATAATCCGTGACTCTTGTATGGAATTTCCTACTATTAGCTTGTATGGCCAGACAATCAGTGAATGACCAGTCTAACAATGATAGCCATGAAAGCAAAGCAGAACCTCAAGACAAGAGGCAGTGCGCGCTGCCTGGCTACACCCAGACAGAGAGCAGGGCTTTCTATGGCCTCGTTGCCCTACTTACAAGCTTCCTGGAAACATCTGGTCAGGCGGTGTACAAATCGGGCTGCTATACCAGGTGTTTTTTTGGTCTGATCTTTGGTTGGACAAAGCAATGTGGATGCAAGAAGGATTTAGTAAACCGTGCCTCCAGTTTTAATGCAGCAAAATACCCAATCCTGAGTCCTGGGTACCTAGTATTATTAGCATTGCCTTCAACAGGACGAGTAGATTCTGAAGCAAGTTCTCTATACCAGCCAACTCACAACCCAGACAGGAGGGGTAAACTTCAGTATATCACTCTTGTGTTGTCAAACACTTTATTGCCACTAAAAGCAGCAACTACTTTCTGAGAGTTCAGGGCGATCAGAGATGTTTGAAGAAACAGGGTAAGAGACGTGGGAGAAATCTGAAGGGAAGACTGCAACCACAAAGGAACATCAGTGGGCCTCCTGTGCTGTACTGGTCACCAATTAAATGCAAGTGTCTGCTTGCCCCCCACCCTAAGCCACGCAAAGGGTGCAGGACACTACAGACATCATGATCAAGCACTTTGGCCTATCTGCACTTTGCCCTTTTCACACCTATGGAGACCTTCAGCTAATTCTTTGTTGTCTTTGTGACTGTAATGCTAACCTAGTCCCACTATTGTACCTCATACACTTCCTTTAATCCAGTCCCCCTGCTGAAGAATGGAAGAAAAGATGGTTAAGACTGCCAGCAGGCTATGGGAAAGTTTGCACCAATATAGAAGAAAACTCTATATCCATCAGAGATTCTGTGCTTTCTTTTGACTCTTCCAGATCTATGGGTCAGCAATGGGTTTTCCCTAGAACACTGCTAAACTTGTTTTCCTCTCCCATAATCCTCCTGACACGCAAGGATTCAATGACCAGTTACATAATTGCCTGATTTCTCTGAGAGACAATCTGCTGAGAGAAAAAATGACAGATACATCAGTGTGGCCAAGCCCACCAGCCCGAAAACATGGCGCTGATATCCTTTCCTAACAAGCACAGTCGCTAGGTTCCATACATCTTCTGCCGTAGCTCAGCACAAGCTTTGTAATCATTTTAGAAGCCTGGAGACACCGAACATTGCATACCATTTTTCACAGTTTCATATTTTGCCTGCCTCAAATTACATCTGTCTGAACTGAGCATTTGGGGCATATATCAGCCAGATAGCCTCTCATTAATGTTTCTTTCCTCTACTACAAATTAAATCTCAGCAGCAAATTAAAAAGCTGGACTTGCATGGCAGTTTTGATATTAAGGCTGGAGTTTGCGGTTCGATTCTGTCTACTTAAATGTGACGTTTTTACTCAACATCCCACATAGCCTGCAATCCTAAAGCCATTTATCCCATAGCAGCCTTTAGACAGAAGAGACAAGCTGGGCTCCCAGCTTGAAGAGCAGAAGAAAAAGATGGAGAGAGGAGTGCTTTCCCTATGAACAATCAGTCCACCTCCTAGAAGCTCGGGCCCCACTCCAACTGAATAGGGTAAAAGTAACCTTTTTCCTCTAGGGGCTTAAGCAGGGAAGGGGAACCTTACATTCACATCTGCCAGCTGAATAAGATCTGGGCTGAACTTCTATTTCTTGTTCTATTGCAGGTACTTGGCCATGCTGCAGCCAGAGGTGCAAAGGGTAAAGACCAAAGTGCTTTTGACCCTTCACTCTTAGTGTTCATGGGGAGGGACTGTGGCTCAGTGGAAGAGTCTCTGCTTTGCATGCAGAAGGTCCCAGGTTCAGTCATGGGCATCTCCAGTTAAAAGGATCAGATAGGAGGTGATGTGAAAGACCTCTGCTTGAGACCCTGGAGAGCTGCAGCCAGTCTGAGTAGACAATACTGACACGGATGGACCAAGGGTCCGATTCAGTATAAGGCAGCTTCATGCGTATGTGCAGTCCATGGTTCACAGAATATGGCCCTGAGTGAACTGGCCCAGTGGATTCAGGACCACCTCGGGGGTTGAATGTACTATATATTTACATTTTATTTTTGTGTTCTTTGTAAGCCCCTTTCGGGCCCCAGTAGGGAAAACATCCAGATACATATACTTAAGGCATTAAGAGATTTTAAAAATTACCCACCAAGAGGTAAGCAAAAAGAGTGGATGGAGTTTTTATCTCCCTCTCTGTTTTAAATCAGAGCAATCGAAGACTTAATATTTTTAAGAGCCATTGGAACAAGGTGAAATTGCCTTCACAATCACAACATT
Source organism: Gekko japonicus (assembly GCF_001447785.1). Classification (NCBI taxonomy): domain Eukaryota; kingdom Metazoa; phylum Chordata; class Lepidosauria; order Squamata; family Gekkonidae; genus Gekko; species Gekko japonicus. Next base: position 789,157 of record NW_015175982.1, read on the forward strand.
AAAACCAAATGCATCTTTAATCTCCAAGGCTGAGTTCTTAAGGAAATTATTTAAGGGGGAAAATAATTTCTACAGAAGACTTGGCTGTGGACAGCACTGACCAGCTAAGATACATGATGTCCCAAAGAAGCTTCCTTATGTAGACCAATTTTTCACATGCAAGAAAGGGAAGGGGAGTCAATTAACCTGGGAATAAACAAATACATGGATGAGCGCATATATATATATGGCTATTTGGGGGCAGGAACACACAGGAACGGAGTTCCAGCTGGCTTTAGAGTTGGCCATGCCCACTACAGCCAAAACCTCTGTGTGCGTGGCTACAGAGGGAAGGCCTGGAGAGTGCCCCCCCCGCCGACTCTAAGGTGGGTGGGCCGGGGGGGCTGGAAGGATCAGGGAATCATTTAAATGCCTCCCCTTGCCTTCCCTGGCCTGTCCAAGGGCCAGCTTGCCCGGGTGCCCTGCAGCTGCGGGGTGCCCAGGCAAGCCAAGGGAAGGCATAGGTGTGACCTAATATGCTAATGCACTGTGCTGTTGGGGGTGTGGCCTAACAGGCTAATAAGTTTCTGCTGTTGGTGTGGCCTATTATGCTAATGAGCTGTGCTGTCAGGGTGTGGCCTATTATGCTAATATGTTTCTGCTGTTGGGTGTGGCCTATTATGCTAATGAGTTCCTGCTGGGCTTTTCCTACAAAAAAGCCATATATATATTTAAAGGTGGGGGACAGGCAGCCACTTGAAACATGGTAAAGAGTGGCATGATGACCAGCTGAACAAGCATTTGATTGAATAGATACGTCTGTCAATCAACTTGCAAAACCAGAAGGAAGCCAGATTCACACATTGCCAAGGAACCCACTGCAAAGCCTCTTTCTGTATTACATCTGCCTTCTCCTTATGAAGCACCACAGCTTATATCACAAGCTCCAAATTACCAGCAAATTTCATTGTTATAGCATGTTCCCCCCTCTGGGAGAATGCTGGCTTGCTGCTGCAAGGATCCCAGCCTATTAACAACTTGTTATATTATGGCACCTGTCCACATGTGCAAGCTTGCTTGAATGCGACATGCTGGAGAGGGGACTAGAGGATAGGGAGGGAGGAGAGAGCAAGTGACTAGGCAGATGTGGAGGCACGTGAAAATATCCATTGCCCCTCTGCACAATTCCAGATTCACCCACCATACACGTATACTGCTTACTCTGCCATTTTGCAAATAAAACTTAAGAACAGCCAATAGAAGTTAAATTCTAACTACAAAGGATCCAAGGTCACACCACCTCTGTAACTATTCTGTCATGAGTTTTAATGTCTTTAAAAACTTAACGAAAGCTGTTCAGGAATAATTTACATAATCATGCAAGCTTTACACCTAGTTGCTGTATGCAATAGGGCTTACTCCCAGGAAAATGCTCTTAGGATCATCTGTAATCGTCTAAGGATTGCCAGTCTTTGGAACATCTCTGTGCTGAGATGTGAGAAAACACATCCTTTTATACTCCATAGCGCGGTCCCACATCACTAAAGAATACATGTGAACAGGGGTCATTTTGTAGAAAAAGAGGTGCAGGAGCTCATTAGCATAACTTATTTGCATAAGCCACACCCCCTGGCATCACCGGAAGTGTGTCAGAAGGCAACACCCACCGCTCAGGCTCCACTGGACTGTTTTGGATTGCTAGCTATTGGGGAGAGGGAACGTGCAGAACTGCCCTCGCAGAGGAGGGAGAGCTTGTACCTGAATAAGACTTGGTCTTAAAGGTGCCACTGGACTGTTTTGGACCGGGGGGCCAGGGGCTCTGCAGCTTACCTGGCTGCTTCTTGCTCTGACTGAGGGCTGCTGGGAGCTGGGGGTGGGGCTTGTTGCATGTGCCCGCCCCCTGGGCTCTTTACTGCCGGAGCTCCGCTCCTGTGTGCTCCTGCAGGAAATGGCCCCTGCATGTGAATGTATCACAGCCATGTAATCAAGGCAAATTACATGGACCCAATCAACATCCTCTTTCCCACTGAAGTGATTGGTCCACCAACATGGTTCCAATAACTCATCCATCCTCCTATGATACAATCCAACTGGAAAGAAGCTCCCATTCTATGTTGTGTGCAGAGAGGGCAGGAGAGATGCCTTCATTTTCAAAATGGTGTTGGGTACAGTTCTGTGAACATAATGTAGTGTTCAAACAGCCCTACATTCAAGTCCCTTGATTTTAATATACTGTTTATTTCAAAATAAACTCAGCATCAACTCTCCTATTTTAATTCCTCATACTTCTGAAACCACATCGTATTCCAGATTGTATAGATTGATTTATGAGGGTCAAAAAGGGCCAGTAATCAGAAACCTCAACCTTTGGACTGAGAGATGGAGGAAGGAAGAAAAAACTAGTAAACTCTTTTGGTCCATTTAAACTCTAGAGAAGTTATACAATACCTCTATCTATGGCTGAAGAATTTATGTAGGTTCAGAAGATCCTGCAGACATCCATCACCCTCCTCCCCTTATGCTTAATTGTTTCTGAATAAAGGATTCTTAACATCTTTAACAAGAAGAATAAAGAGCTCAATGAAGCAATGGAGTCGATCTGATAATGTAATCCCCCACACTCCTTAAATGGGCTAACTTTATCTTCAGCATTCTCTCCCACCCAATAACGTTGTTAAAAGGACCACAGGGATAAAACTCCTCCTGCTTTTTGACATCCTGGTTCCAAGTTTTTTTTACTTCTAGCAGTGTGACATACATTTAGTCCCCCCCCCCCTCATTTTTAATCCCAATTTTGAAGGAATGTATTGTCCATAGTAGAGCACACCCCAAAAATTAATTTGACTTGGTAGAGAGTGTTGGATTTCTATTTGGGAAACCCAAATTAAAAACCCTCCATTCAGCCAATAAACTCGCCAAGTTGCCCTGTCCAGTCACCTTCATTCAGTCTAACCTTCCTCACAGGGTTGTTGTGGGGGCATAATGGAGAACTTGGTGCCACTCTGACTTCCTTGGAGGAAGGACAATGTGACAAACCACCATACGCACTGCTCTGATCTCTACAGAAAAGGGGGGGCGGTAAATGAAGTCAAGGCACTTCTGACTTATGGCAACCCTATGAATTAATGACCTCCAAAACGTCCCATCGTTAACAGCATTGCTCAGGTCTTGCAAACTGGGGGCAGTGGCTTCCTTGACTGAATCAACTTATCTCATGTTGTGTCTTCTTCTTTTCCTTCTGCCTTTTCCTAACATTATTGTCCTTTCCTGTGACTCTTGTCTTCTCATAGTATGAGCAAAGTACGATAGCCTCCCTTTGGTCATTTTAGCGTCTAGGGAGAGTTCAGGCTTCATTTGATCTAGAACCCATGAGGAAGAGAGGGATACAAATATGATAAATGAAACTGTGTGGAATCTTTGTTGTTGTTCAGTTGCACAGTCGTGTCCAACCCTTCACGACCCCATGGACCACATCACGCCAAACCCGCCTATCTTCCGCCATCCTCCGGAGTTTGCTCAATTTTATGTTCGTTGCATGGATAACAACGTCCAACCATCTCATCCATTGCCGTTCCCCTTCTTCTTTGACCTTCAATCTTTCCCAGCATCAGGGTCTTCTCCAGTGAGTGCTCCCTTCTCATTTGGCGGCCAAAGTATTTGAACTTCAGCTTCAGTATCGGGCCTTTCAGGGAACAGTCAGGGTTGATTTCCCTTTGGATTGACTGATTTGGCCTCCTTGCAGTCCAAGGGACTCTCAAGAGTCTTCTCCAGCACCATAATTCAAAAGCAACTATTCTTCGGCGCTCGGCCTTAGCATTATTTATTTAATACATTTATATCCTATTCTTCCTGTAAGTAGTGCAGGGCAGTGTACACTGTTCTTCTCTCTTCTATTTTATCCTCACACCACCTTTGGAGGTGGGACAAACTGAGAGAGCATAACAGGCCCAAGGTCCCCCAACAAGCTTAATGGCAGAGTGAGGATCTGAACCTGGGTCTGCCAGATCCTAGTTCAACACCATTACTCCACGCTGACTTAAGAACATAAGAGAAGCCAATGTTGGATCAGGCCAACGGCCCATCTAGTCGAACACTCTTTATCACACAGTGGCCAAAAATACCAGGTGCCATCAGGAGGTCCATCAGTGGGGCCAGGACACTAGAAGCCCTCCCACTGTTGCCCCCCCCCAAACACCAAGAATACAGTGCATCACTTGCCCCAGCCTGTGAGTTCCTATCTATACCTTGTGGCTAATAGTCACCGATGGACCTCTGATCCATATGTTTATCCAGTTCCCCCTTGAAGCAGTCCATGCTTGTAGCCACCACCACTTCCTGTGGCAGTGAAGGTCATGTGTTAATCACTCTTTGGGTGAAGAACTTCCTTTTATCTGTTCTAACCCAACCACTCAGCAATTTCATTGAGTGCCCACGAGTTCTTGTTTTGTGAGAAAAGGAGAAAAGTGCTTCTTTCTCGACCTGCTCTATCCCATGAATAATCTTGTAAACCTCAATCATGTCATCCCACAGCCATCGTTTCTCCAAGCTAAAGAGCCCCAAGCGCTTTAGCCTTTCTTCATAGGTAAAGTGTTCCAACCCTTTTATCATTCTAGTTGCCCTTTTCTGCACTTTTTCCAATGCTATAATATCCTTTTTGAGGTGTGGTGACCAGAACTGTACACAGTACTCCAAATGAGGACGTACCATCGATTTATACAGGAGCATTATGATACTGGCTGATTTGTTTTTAATTCCCTTCCTAATAATCCCCAGCATAGTGTTGGCCTTTTTTATTGCAGTCACACACTGTCTTGACATTTTCACTGAGTTATCTACTACGACTCTGCCACTTCAGACCCCATCAACATGTATTTATAGTAAGGATTTTTTGCTCAAGTGTGCATCACTTTGCACTTGGCCACACTGAACCCCATTTGCCATGTTGACGCCCACTCACCCATCCTCGACAGATCCCTTTGGAGTGCCTCACAATCCTCCCTGGTTGTCACCACCCTGAACAACTTCGTGTCATCTGCAAATTTAGCCACTTCACTGCTTACTCCCAGCTCCAAATCATTCATAAATAAGTTAAAAAGCATCGGACCGAGTACTGATCCCTGCGGTACCCCACTGCTTACCACCCTCCACTGAGAAAATGATCAGTTATACTCACTCTCTGTTTCCTATTAATCAGCCAGTTTTTGATCCACAAAAGGACTTGTCCTTTTATCCCATGGCTACTGAGCTTACTTAGGAGCCTTTGATGAGGAACTTTATCAAAAGCTTTCTGGAAGTCAAGGCAAACAACATCTATTGGGTCCCCCTTATCCACATGTTTGTTCAATCCCTCAAAGAACACTAATAGTAACACTAACAGGTTACTGCTTCACCTGCTTTGCTATCATCTAGTTACTGTTATTCCATTCTTTGTTCATGGACTTCAGGCTGATATTGGTTGGCTGAGCTAAGGTTATTACAGTAACCAGGCCAAAGTTATTACAGTAACCTTTGCAGTTGAGTGGGGATTTGAACCAAGACTGCCCCAGTCTACATACTTCACCGTAGGCATTATACCACACATGCTCTCTTGTAGCTTTAAAAAACAGCAAGAACCAAGAGAGGGAGGTGATGCAATGCAAATTCTCTTATTCTGTGTTCACCTAATTAACCTTCAGTCAGTTCATACTACCCAAAAAACGCCCATGCCAGATACAAGATTCATATTTTTGCCCTTGAGAACAGTTTTCTTTCTCCCTCTTCTTTTCTACAATATTGGAAGTGTCAACTCATTCAGTCAGACAATCTGTAACATTTAACTAGATTACTATAGATGCAGGATGGTTCTCCACCCCTGCCCTTCATTACCCGTTTTGCTTTAAGTGACACTCAAGTCATTTTGATCCACATCTGACTTGCTACCTAGAGGGTATGTGGCTAATTAACGGTCTCTAGTACTGTCAGATTGTATTATGGCATAACATTAATGCTAATGTCTCTGTCCCTCACCAGGTACAGCATGTTCAGACACTGTAGCCGAATTCCCAGCCATGATACTGAGCAGAAGATGAAGGACCAGAAGACACGCCAGGGTAGGAGAACGGGAGGCTGCTCTTGGGGACAAAAGGGGAGCCATATCATCCATGAGCAGGTCCAAATGGAAATTAGGGACCGAGTAAGAACAAAGTGCTTTCTGTATATTCTTCTCACTCCATATGCATGGCTCTGACTTCCACGAAGAGAATGGATTCCAGTTTTGCAGCTACAGGGAAGGATCATGTAATCAGTTGACAGCAGCCTCCTGTCTGCACAATGGAACAACCCCCTACAGCTCCACAGACTGCACGGCATCTGCTGGCCACGTCTGCTCCCTGAATATGTGCCTTCCATACCCTTTTGAAACCTGCAGGTGAGCGTGACATCCTAAAGTCATATCACATCCTGTTCCGACATTTCACAGCAGAGTTTCTTACTGTGTGAATGATCGTTTTGTACTGGGGCTTGGAAGATTCAAAACTGTGTCCATGCAGAAAGTCCAGCGATACTCCAGTTTGAAGCAGGAGCGACTGTTAAATTTTTCTGGGCAGCAGGAAGTGCTTTCCTGCACAAAATGGAATGAACAGCTACTGAGAGAACTGCCCAGCCACCCTCCTCCACTGCCCCTATTTAAGCCAGAATAATACACTGACCAAGGCAACGACGGATTCTTCTTCTTTAAATGTGGTTGCTATTGAATCTCAGCACAACACTGACAGCTCTTTCCTGTTGCTAAGAGAGACCGGTGCCCAGGTATTGCAACAATGGTCATCACTGGAAAATTCTACCAGCATTGACAAGGAGCAGACTGCAAAGTAAGATATTTGGAAGGTTGTTTTTGTTTTCCTCAAATAAAATTTGGCACCAACTGTATCAAATTTCCCCACAGCACTCTTCAGTATTGTCAGAGCAATACATCTATCTGCGATTGTACAATTATAACTACTTTAGAGCATGGCCTGCCACTACTGTCTAGCTGACCATCTTGATTCCAGACGGCAACTGGCGATGTCTGGGATCAAATTCGGAATCTTCTGCCTATAAATCATTTGCTCTGTCACTGAGCTATGGCCCCTCCTCAATGAACCAGGGATGTGTCTCAATTATAATGCAGCTTCATATGTTAGCCAAACCAGGGCCACTTTCTCCATAGGGCCTGACAATTCCCCTTCATTAATGTCACCCTACCCCAATTTGTGTTAGACCCAAACATATCAGTTGCCCATACTTTTCTCAGGACAGTTTCTGGTCCTATAAAAACATGTGAAACAGACATTTATTTCCTCCTCCCTTTTGTTCCTAATAGGTATTTACTCAGAATTGCAATGCACCGATTTCAAACAACAACCCAAGCACAGGATTGGGGGAGTGTAAGGGGGAGAGTGGAAAGGAGAGAAAAACGTTTGCACCCGTTTGTGTAACATGTCTGCTCACTGGGAAAGCATACACATGTGTTCTTGGGTGTGCTTCCACAAACCCCGCGCTGAGACTGCACACCCAGGTTGTGCCTTCCCTGAAAAGTGACACTCCTCACTTCTCCTTGGTCTTCTTTACTTTCCTGTTTCTAAGCAACCTGAAGCGTTCCGATAAATCAGTATCTCAAACATCACAGCTCGTGCTAATTCTGAGCACTGGAAGGGCACCTGCTAAAACAAAATTCAACAGTTGACTACAGGAGATTGGCCATTCACATCCCACAGTGCAAGCATCAAAGGTGCACACACAGAGTGCAAACTAACACAGAAGTAAGCGATTCTCACTCACCCCCACCCCTTTTGTCAGTCAAAATCTAAAAGGACATGATTGGAAGAGCCACATGGCTGCCAAGTTGAGATCAAATAACAATCTCCATCTTCTGAGAATGGACTGGAACTTATACCTACCACTGTCCTAAGGACATGTTCCCTCAGAAATGGAAGTACAAAGCCCTCACATATTTCTATCTGCCAGGGCAATTAGGAACTATTGTACAAATACTGCTAACAGGAACCAATTGTATCAAATTTCCCCACAGCACTCTTTAGCATTAAGTCACTGCATTCACTCTCCCAGTACATGCTCCCTTATACCACACCTATTACCTAGTCCTTTCAACTAGAGGTGCCGGGGACTGAACCTGGGACCTTCTGCATGCCAAGCAGATGCTCTGCTCCTGAATGGCAGTCCCTTCGCTAAGTTAATACAAGTGCATTCAAAGTACCTTACAGCAAAATTAAAAATACACTATTTTAAGTATTTCTGAAACAAGCCATGCATGTAAGACAACTCCCCTCCCAGAACCACCAATTCAACCTCCTGCTGTTATCCCTTGATTTACAGGGGTAACCACCAGGTTTCTTTTTATGTTGGACTTCACATATTTCCCAGCAGTTAAAAAAATAAAAATAAAAAATAAGAGCTACCATACCGTGGACTAACTTGCTAAGTTCCAGATCTAAAAAACTCCTGGCTTTTATTTCTTTTTGTGATCTCACACAGCTCTTCTGTATCGAAAGGAACAAACTTTTTGTTCATTTGATTTACAAACTTTACACAATAGGACATATTGATTGAAAAGTCGTAGCAATAAGGTGCATAAAGAAAACCAACTGCTCAGAGAAGCAAAATGATTTCTCTGCTTGGAGACTGTTCCCACCAGTTGCCATGGAATGCAAAACAGCCCATGGATACACAAACCTTTTCAGAAACAGCTTGCTTCTGTTACATACCCTTTTTCTGTATCTGTGTGAACACTTGATCGTCAGCTTGAGCTGTTAATCCCTCTACTCTACCCTCCCCCAAGCCGCCATCTCAGAAAACTAGTTCACACAATCAATAATGATGCACAAGACTCCAAAGCACTTTCTGTGAGCGTCAAGTAATCTGTGGGGGTGGGGGAAGTCTTTTCATTCTATCAAATATGGCAAACTGGGGTATACAGCTACGAATGTAATTCTAGATGGGCAGCTTGTTTAGTCTGCTATAACAGAATTGCACAGGATTCCAGCCAGTAGAACCCTAAAGCCTAAAAAGTTGTTTCAGGGTAAGCTTTTGTGTGGGCATCTCCTCTTCAGCCTATACCTTGCCTATCCATTCCAGGCACACACAGCCTGTGACACTCTAAGGTGCAAGTGGCCATCAGCCATGGCATATGACCCCTTTCCCAAAACACATGCAGCTGGGCAAGGCAATGTTCAAGTGAAGCCAATCTGTGCAGCCATATTTACATATATTATTACCTTGCACAGCATTTACAACATCATAATTTGTGCAGGAACAATGACAAGTTTGTTTCTGATACATTTTCAAGTAGATTTAACTGCAAGAAGATCAAATCAGTCAATCCTAAAAGAAATCAACCCTGACTGTTCCCTGGAAGGCCAGATAATGAAACTGAAGCTCAAATACTTTGGCCACCCAATGAGAAGGGAGCACTCACTGGAGAAGACCCTGATGCTGGGAAAGATTGAAGGTCAAAGAAGACGGGGACGGCAAAGGATGAGATGGTTCGACAGTGTCATAGATGCAACGAACATGAAGTTGAGCAAACTTCAGAGGACGGCGGAAGACCGGAAGACCTGGCGTGATCTGGTCCATGGGGTCGCGAAGAGTTGGACTCGACTGTGCGACTGAACAACAACAAAAACTATATGATTTAGCTGGGAACAGATACAGCCTGACCAGCCCCATCTCAGAAGCTCAGCAGGGTCCACCCTGATTAGTATTTGGATGGGAGACCACTAAGGAGGTCTGGGGTTGTGATGCAGAGGCAAGCTATAGCAAACTTCTGAATGTGTCTTGCTTTGAGAACCCTATGGGGTCTCCACAAGTGGGCTGTAACTTAACAGCACTTTCTGCTACCAGACACTGCTAACTTTTCACAGGATTAGGCTGAAAATGGCCTGCACATAATGGATCACACTTTGTTCTTACTACCAACAGACTACCCAAGTTGTATTTGTAACCTCTCCCAAATTAACTGTCAGGCCCCTTTGCATATCAAAAAGGTATTTACAAAGGATGTGGACCACTAATAATTAGTAGCAGTAGAGAAAACAAATAGAATAAGCTGAGTGTAAGAAACTTTGTGAACAGATGGGTGTTATGCATCAGCACCCCCCACCCCCATCTCAACATAGATGTTCACTAGCATTTCACTTTCCTGGAACAGTAGCAATGCCGTTTTAAAAGTTAATCCGGCAAAGATAGTTTGAAGTAGTGGTCTGGGTAGGGGGAACAAGGGAATAAATTAATGTGTCCTCAGGTCCTTTCCACACCTCTCTCCTAACCAAGTCTTTCATCCTCCAAAGCCTCCACAACTGGTTTGCTAGAAGGCCACATATGCATAGGTTTGTGCCCCTCCCCCTTCACAGCAGCCAAATCTAATTGTCAATAGCTTATCCGCACCCATGTTCTGTTGCTGGGATCAGCAGTTGGAGGGCACACAGCATCACTCAGGGGCTACCAATTGTAAAACCATATTACCTACCTTCATTGAAAAAGAGCACAGCAGCCCCAAGCTGCCTGAAAACATTGTATCTTAACCTTACAATGTAAAACACTGCTCTTCAGACAGAAACACCATCCATTTAGGCAGGTCCAGGGAATGGCTGGAGGGCAAAGAATGTGGCAACTGTAAGTAGATCTGGATCTGATCAGTGTCTGGAAGGAAGAATGACTACCTATAAACTTTATGCATGATGCTTTAAGTGCCATGAAGGAAAAGAGGTGGTGGGATACAAATGAAATAAATAATGCACCAAAAGACCCCAAAGAACTCTTGGATTCCCTACTGCAACCTATAGCTGAGTACAAATTATATCAAGCACTGTGCACTGATTTTTAATAGATGGGAGGCATTTTTGTCTGAAAAGCTAGTTAAGATAAAAAACATTAATGTGTGTGTGAGTATGTGTGTGTGTGTATATATATATATGCATACACAGTCTCTCTCAGTTCTCTCTCTGTCACACACACACAAACACACACATATACATACATAAACTTGTTCAATCAATGCACAGATTTTTTAGAGGCGGAAGAAAAGCACACTACACAGTCTCAGTAGTACTATACTCCAGTCCTTGTACCATGCATACACATACACCCTGATCTTTAGTAGTCCAACCACACTCAATCCAAACACCTATAACCAGCATCTACCACACTTTTTGACAATCTCACAGAGCACAACGATGACCCCTCTGCACACACCAGTGTACGCTACTGATGCCAGACATCCCCCATTATTGTATTCCCAGCGCTATGCCATGCCATGCTATGCCAGGGCTACACACCCACATTCTTCGCAGAGTGAAACCCACGCACCGGGCCATCTTCTGCCCACGCCTCTCATGCACCCCCCCTTTCGCTTCACCCCGCCCTAATCCGAACGGCGAGAGCCGCCTGGCTTGCTGGCTGCCCTCCTCAGGTCCCCCCCCCCCCCCCCCCCCCCCTGCTAGGCGCCGAGCGATCAATCTCCCAGGTGGCGAAGAGGTTCATGGGCACCGGGACCGGCCCGAGCCCCCCAGAGACCCCCCACCCTACCCCGCACAGACCCGTTGGGGGTCCGGCCGCACCGGCAGCCCCCCCGGGCCCAGCCCCCAGTGAGCCCACTGCCGCTGCTGCCGCCATCGTGCCGCTACCCTGCACTGGTAGGAGAGGTAGGGGGCTGCCGGGACCCTCGGCCCAACCCCGACCTCCGCCTCACAGCCCAGGCGGGGAGGGGCCGGTCGCGCCTCAGCCAATCAGGCGAGAAAGGGGGGCGAGACTTGCGGAGCCTACAGACCAAACACAGTGCGTAGAGGAGGGACTAGAGTCAGAGCCACAGCCAATCTGAGTTCGAGAGGCAGGCTTTGAAGGGAAGGCTTGACCGGGTGGGGTCTCGGGTAGGGAGAACGAGGGGAGGAGAAAGAGCCCTTTAAAGAGCGGAAAGGAGCTGAGTGGCGTGAGGCTCACCCAATAAAGAGAGAGAACATCAGCCAGCGATAAAACTATTATTAGTACTGGTGTTATTGTGATTATCATTATCACAATGTTGTTGTTGCTGCTGTTTGTTGTGTGACCTTATTTTGGGCTATTGAAATAATTAACATTTGTCATAATACTGGGTATCGATGGTACTATTAATATCTTAGGTTATCTGATTTTCAAATCAATCCACAAAGTGTTGTACGGAAACATGATGGGAATGCCAAGTTGCCTTTGCATCCTGGGCAGCAGCTGTATTACTTTTCCTTCATTAGAAGCTGTGAATTCCTTCCTGCCCATTCAGCACTAATTCTCCCATTAGCTTTTCCAATATTGTGTCCTACATAAGTTTCAGTTTATGGGTTAGCTTTTTTCCCCTTGTTGCCATGCAACTCAGTGTTGATTTATGTATACAGGGAAAAATTGCTGTTTTCCTTGCAACCATGCATTTTCTGGATTGTGGAAATTATTTTGCTGTTATGAAGTCGATGGTGGCCAAGACAAAGTCAACTGAAAATTATTTGTTGCCATACTTGTTATACCACCTTTATACAATGTTTTGTGTTTGGGAAGAAGTAATGTGTAATGTATTCAGCCTGACATGCCCGGACTTGCCCGGGCTGGCCAGGCACAACTCTTCAATAGCTTCATGTCCAAAGACAATGGGTCCGTAGGATCCTAGCCGGCCCAATCAAAGGGCCAGCTTCTCAGCCGGGAGACCAATGGTCGCCCGGTTACTGTAAATAGCCTATCGGGAGTAGGGGGTGTGTTTAGGTGTACTTGGTGGCGGGTTTTCTGAACATATATAACCAGCCTGCGAGCTGGTCCCTTCGTCTTTGTCCTGAACTAAATAAAGGTATGCTTAGCTGAAATCATTCTCCATCTGCATACTTTTCACTGGCAACGAGGATGGGATTCACGACCCCATGAACAAAGACCCGGACGCCAACGCGAGCACCGCACCGAGCCCCGACGCCGAGACCTTCGGGAACCGCGCCGCTTCGCTTCCCAGCTCTCCCGCAACCGCTCATCGCACAGCTCCCGGCTCCGCTTCGCTCCCTGCTGACCCCGAGAGCAGCAGCGGCCTCCACAACGCTCCCGACGCCATCGCCGTTCCAGAGGCCACCCCACCACGTGGCTGCAACACAATGGCGACCGCGACCGCAACTGAAAGCCTGCCCGCTTTCGATCTCTCCCAGCCCTCGCTGTGGGACACCTGGCTGGACACGCTGGAGAGCCGCTTCACCATCCACAAGGTGGTGGACGACGCGATGAAGAAGGCTTACCTGCTGAGCCACTGCGGAATCCAGACCCATCGGCTCCTCAAGGACTTAATCTCGCCCAAACTAACGAAGGACGAGTCATACAGCTCCTTAGTCCAGGCCCTGACCGACCACCTGGCTCCCAAACCCACGAAGTACGTGGAGCGGTTGGACTTCTTCGCAAGAGTTCAGGCCTCCGGCGAAACCACCTCCGATTTTCTGGCGGCGCTGCGGAGCCTGGCGACCCGATGCTCCTTCCCCAGCCTCGACGATACCCTCCTGAACCAGTTCCTCGTCGGACTCCGGGAGCCGAAGCTGCAGAGGAAACTGGTGAGCCAGAACGATCTGAGCCTGGACAAGGCCATCCGGGAGGCCTCAGCATACGAACAAGCGCGACAAGACCGCCGCGCCAAGGCGGTCCACCGTACCCAAGTGAGCAGCGGCTCCGACGTCTCGGACCAAGAGGAAGTCCTACAACTCCGACAGCGGACTCAGCAGCGATCAAAACACGTATCCTCCAGGACCTCCAAGGCCCCGTCTCCAAGTCAGTGCGCCAGCTGCGGGGAGGATCACGAACGCAGGTCGTGCCGTTTCCGGAATGCGGTCTGCCGTTCCTGCAACAAGGCAGGACACATCGCCAAGGTCTGCCGGTCCAAGGGACAACGACCGAGATCGGCCACCCACCAGACCACCGCGGAACTGCCCCTGGAGCTCCACACCGTGTCGTCCCACTTTCCACAGCACCAGGTCTGTAACCTGCCCCCCGACGGCCCAAATAAAATGCATGTGACGGTCCTCATAGAGGGAGCCCCCTGCACCATGGAGATCGACACCGGGTCGACCTACTCCATAATATCCGCGGACACGCTCCGTGCACTGTGTCCTCGGGGGGGGCCACCACTACAGAAGTCACGGGGTTTCCGGTTACGGGACTTTAACAAAAACCCCGTGGCGGTGGTGGGCTGGGGCAAGTTCCGGGTCCAGTTTCAGGGCTTCAAGGGCCAACTGGACCTACTGGTTGTGGACCGGCCCCTCTCCAGCTTGTTGGGACTGGCCTGGTTCAAGGCCCTGGGGCTCTCCGTTACGGGCATCAACCAGGTTGGAGCGCAGGATTTCGGGGCGGTGTGCGCAGAATTTCCCCGCATCTTCGATGGGACCCTGGGGCGGTACACGGGCCCTGCCATTTCCCTGGACCTAGACCCCGCGATACGCCCCATCCGCATCAGGGCCCGGCTGCCCCCGATCTCCATGAGGCCGAAGGTGGAGGCCGAGCTCGATCGCCTAGTTGAGCAAGGCGTGCTAGAACCGGTGGCGTCGGCCCGGTGGGAGACCCCCATTGTCACACCACTCAAGCCGAACGGGGACGTCCGCATCTGCGCGGACTATAAATGCACCATAAACAAAGCCCTGCAGCCCCACGCGTACCCGGTGCCGGTAGTAAGCCAAGTGCTGGCAGCCCTGGCAGGGGCTCGGGTGTTCGGCAAACTGGACTTGGCCCAGGCGTACCAGCAGCTACCGGTGGACGCCGCCACGGCCGAGGCACAGACCATTGCGACCCACAAAGGGGCCTTCAAGGTGCACCGCCTCCAGTTCGGGGTCTCAGTCGCGCCGGGGATCTTTCAATCTTTTATGGATTCCCTCCTTAAAGGCATCCCCGGAGTTCAGCCGTTTCTAGACGACGTGCTGATCGCCGCGCCAGACCCCTCGTCCTTCGCAGACCGTCTGAGGGCCGTTTTACAACGCTTCGACGCGGCGGGCCTCAAGGTGAAACGGGAGAAGTGCCTACTGGGGGTGCCGCGGGTGGAGTTTCTGGGCTTCGCGGTGGACGCCGCCGGCCTGCACCCCTCCCAGGACAAGGTAGAAGCCATCACACACGCCCCGGCCCCGAAGTCCAAAACGGAGCTACAGGCGTTCCTAGGCCTGGTGAACTTCTACCACTCCTTTTTGCCCCTGAAGGCGGCCGTCGCGGAGCCGCTCCACCGCCTCCTCGACAAGTCGGCGCAATGGGCCTGGGGGCCACCACACGACGCAGCTTTCCAAACAATAAAGGACCTCCTGGTCTCTAATGCGGTCCTCGCCCATTTTGACGAGGCCCTTCCCGTGGTACTGGCGTGCGACGCTTCCCCCTATGGGGTCGGGGCGGTCCTGGGGCACAGACTACCGGATGGTCGCGAGGTCCCGGTGGCCTACTACTCGCGGACACTGTCGTCGGCCGAGCGCAACTACGCGCAGATCGACAAGGAGGCGTTGGCAATCGTGGCAGGGGTGAAAAAATTTCACCACTACTTGTACGGCCCCTGCTGGGCCTCCTCGCACCCGACCGGCAGACACCGCAGATAACCTCGCCCAGGGTGCTACGCTGGTCCATCTTCCTGGCGGGGTATGCGTACGACCTCGTCCATCGGCCCGGAAAGGCGATGGGCCACGCCGACGCACTGAGCCGCCTGCCCCTGGAGACCAGGACATCGCCCCGTTCGCCACCCGGAAACACGAACTCTCAACCCACAAGGGGTGCTTGCTGTGGGGAAGCCGGGTGGTCATCCCCTCGCCTTTAAGGGAACGGGTACTCACCGCCCTGCACGAGACACACCCCGGGGTGGTGCGGATGAAAGCCCTGGCCAGGAGCTATGTGTGGTGGCCAGGACTGGACGCGGACATTGAAGGGGTGGTCAAGAGGTGCCAGCCCTGCCAAGCCTCGCGGCCGGAACCACCCCGAGCGCCCGAGAGGGCCTGGGAATCCTCCCACCGTCCCTGGTCCCGCCTCCATCTGGACTTTGCTGGACCCTTCCAGGGCAAGCTGTTCTTCATCCTGGTGGACGCATACAGCAAGTGGCTGGAAGTGGTCCCCGTGCCCTCCACATCCTCGCAGGCCGCAATCCGGGCCATGTGGAGGATCTTCAGCGGCCAAGGGATCCCCGACACGCTGGTCACGGACAATGGAACCGCGTTCACCTCGGCCGAGTTCCAGGCTTTCACCAGGTACTACGGGATCCGCCACGTCCGATCCGCCCCGTTCCACCCTGCCACGAATGGCCAGGCGGAGCGCATGGTGCGCACCACAAAGGACGCACTTCGCCGACTGGACTCCACCGATTGGGACTATAAACTAGCAGCCTTTCTCTTCGGACAGCGTACCACGCCACACACCACGACCGGCCGCTCCCCGGCCGAACTACTGCTGGGCCGCCGCCTGGCCTCCCGACTGGATCGGTTACACCCAGACCGAGCAACCCCGGAGGCCCCGGGCACCGAGACGTACGAGTCGGCCAGAGGGTTCTTTCCAGAGGACCCGGTGTACGCACGAAACTACGGCCAGGGGCCCCGATGGATCCCGGCCCGAGTTGTACGGGTCAAGGGCCCCCGTTCGTACGAGGTCTCCAGCGAGGATGGCCAGATCCTCCACCGGCACATAGATCAGCTGCGCCGTCGCACGCTACAGCTGGACCCTGAGGATCCGGACGAGGACCCAGAGCCTGCCACATCGGCCCCACTCCCGGAACCGGATCCACAGCCGCCTCTCCGCGAGGAACCAGAGGCACCTCACACCGTGGTGCCAGCCTGTCCTGCCTCCTCGGCGCCCTCGTCGGCCCCAGGCCCCTTGGCTCCCAGGGCCCCCGAGACCGAACCCATCGCTACCCTGGAGCCCCGACGCTCGACGCGCCCCAAGAAGCCACCCGCCTACTTGAAGGACTTCGTCTGTGGGTGCCTTCTGAACCAAGGGGGGAGGGGTGTAATGTATTCAGCCTGACATGCCCGGACTTGCCCGGGCTGGCCAGGCACAACTCTTCAATAGCTTCATGTCCAAAGACAATGGGTCCGTAGGATCCTAGCCGGCCCAATCAAAGGGCCAGCTTCTCAGCCGGGAGACCAATGGTCGCCCGGTTACTGTAAATAGCCTATCGGGAGTAGGGGGTGTGTTTAGGTGTACTTGGTGGCGGGTTTTCTGAACATATATAACCAGCCTGCGAGCTGGTCCCTTCGTCTTTGTCCTGAACTAAATAAAGGTATGCTTAGCTGAAATCACTCTCCGTCTGCATACTTTTCATAATGAGAGAGGTTGGTGTTCTTAATATGAATCACACATAATTTATTTTATTGTTTACTGGCTCATTTCAACTCCCATCTGATTGAGCGCTCACATATATAAGACCAGAGACCAAGAGATGCCCACATTCAATGAAGTTGGACTTACTGGTAAGTAATCATTAGTATGAAGAAGCAAGACAGGAGGAAAATCAACTCATTTGAGCTGTGGTGCTGGAGAAGTCTCCTGCACATTCCTTGGACAGCAAAGGTGAGAAACAAGCAAATACTGGAGTGCATAAAACCAGACATGTCACTGGAAGGAAAAATCATAAAACTGTGGCTGACTTATTTCGGCCATGTCATGCAGAAGAACTCACTAGAAAAAGCGATTATGCTTGGATTGGTTAGCCGCAAAAGGATACCAGGTCACCAAAGAACACTGTGGCTAGACACCATAAAAATTGACACCAGCCTGAGCATGGAATGAAGAAACAGTACAAGATCAGAAAACATGGAGAGAGCTGGTCCATAGAATCACCAAGACTGAATGGCCCATAGAATCATGACTGAATGGCTAAGAACAACAACAGTAATGAGTATAACTGCATTGCATGTGAACTACAATCACCTTTTTGCTCTTTACAGCTATTTCACATTGTTTCATTTGCATGGAAAATGCATAATGCACCTCCTTTTGCCATCACTCTTGCCACCAGTCCAGACAATGACTCATCATGTCCTGATTTAGACCTGCCTTAAAGCATTCACAATAAAAAAAATCAATTCAGCATGCCAAAATCATCGAATTGCAAACCTGAGTGTTTTCTGAAGGCAATGTAATAATTTAGTCTTCATGGCTAATTGAATTTGATTGGACTTCTGGAACTGCCTTATCATCATTGGTCTATCAAGATTAGTGTTATCTACTCTGAATGGCAAGAGCTCTTCAGGATCTCAGGTACAGGTCTTTCACATCCTTTTTTTTAAACTAGAAAACCTGGAGTTTGAATTCAGAACCTTCTATATGAAAAGTGGATTGACTACCACTGAACCACCATCCCCTTCCTGTTCTAACTAGTGTGCCATCAATATTCACCAAACAGGAGCAAATTGTTAGCCATATCTGTAGAACATATACACACCATACGAACTCATCATTATGTTTCTGTATTTTGGTTGCATTAGCGTGGTCTGGTGACGCCTCTTATTTATCTGTGTCTCTTTGCAACAGAGAGTTTTGATCAGACATCCCCCCCCCCTTAACCTGTCTCACCATGTGTACACCCCATGGTTCATCGGTCAGACGTGGCAGCCATGGAGTGGGGTAGACAGGCAGGTTTTTTTTAAAAAAAAATTGTCTTTTGAGCATGTGCATAAGCACTTATTGGAAGCAGTGCTTCAAACTCCTGGAAGGATGGTGGCAGCTGTTGGCCGATGGGATTGCTGGAGGAAGCTGCTGGGATTTGTAGTGCAGTGTGGCAGAAGTGTTTTGCTTTTGAAAAATCCAGTGTTTCAAAAGTTTCAAAGCCAGAGGGAGAGAACAGAGAAGCCTCATCCTTTGCCCTGTGTGCTGCTGGTGTTTTTATTCAAAAGCTTGGAGCGAAGCTGGAGTCAATGGCATCATTCTCAGAGTCCCTCCCTCCCTCCATCTCTGAAAAACAATCACCTTTTCAATTAACCCCTTTTCCACCCTGTGTGCCGCAAAGTACAGAAAAAAGCTGAAATACATAGGTGTCTTTCTTTGTAAGTTTTTTATAAAGAAAACACAGTTGAAGCTGCTTTGAGTGTGTGTGAGAGAGAGAAAGAGAGAGAGAGAGAGAGAGAGAGAGAGAGAGAGAGAGATCGTTCTTATACAGGAAAGAAATCCATGGAAGTGGGAAAAGAGGGGAAGAGCTGACCCAGCTGAGCTCTGAGAATGAGCAGGAGATAGAGTTGTTAGAGGGGTGAGTGTTTTTTTATTTACATTCAGCTGAGGTCAGCCCCATGGCTAGGGATTTTTTAGGGAGGGGGCCTTGAAGGGGCCCACCAGCTAATTACATCAAAGGCTCCAGGGCAAGGGGGGTCTGCTTGGCGTGCACCCACACAGCCCCCACCAGAGCCTTCCTCTGAGGCGAGCCAGAATCCCAACATTAGTAGACATTTAAAGGTCTAGGAAAGCTGCCCTGTTTAAAAAAAAAAAAAAGGAGAGTGGGGATCAAGCTTCCTCCCTCACTCCTTCCCTTAGCCCACAATCTTTTCTGAAGCCTGCCTCATAAAATCCAACAGGAGGAGCTAACTGCTGCAATCCGACCAATGTGTGTGTGACTCAGTCAACCACCGGTTGCTGCTGGGTCCTAAAGAGACTCAGCTCATCGCAGATGAGCTCAAACAGGGAGATGCCGGCTCTGATCGATCAGGGGGTGAGGGGGCCAAAGGGTAAGCTGAGGATCGGGGGAGGGGCCCACAAAAACAGCAGGGGGCGGGCCCCACGTTAGCTAAGGGCCTGCCAGGAATGACCAGACTTTCCCCATTGTCAAATAACTCCAGCTCAAGGACTGGTGAGAGCAGGGTGCCAATGACTGAGGGGGAAAGGAGACAAATGTTTCTGCCTGATCATACATTTTAAATCCTGAAGGGAACAGGAATGACACCGGATCAAACAGCTCATCTGATTGCAGCCATGCTGTCAGCTCACCAAACAGGAGCAAATTCTGTTAGCCATGTCTCCAGAACATAGACACACCGTGTGAATGCATCATGATGTTTCTGTATTTCGGTTGCATAATGCATACCATTCTGCAGGAAACCTATATTTTGCTATACAAAGCTATCCAATGTACTAGACTGGGAGCACTGTTTTAGTAAATACAAATGTCTTGATTTATTTTCTCTACAAGTAGCAAACTGATTTTTAATTGTGTGTGTGTTTGAAATTCTAAATTTCTGCCTTATTTTTCAGTTGTGATTCAGAGTCAGTTATTATTACACACACACACGATGTAGGTGTGTGTGTTGCTGTAAGTATCAGAAACTTGGTCAGCATTTACTGATATTCTTTAACATTTGAAGTCACAGAGTGACCATGTTCAGCCTGTGCTACAGCAGCGGCACTGGCTTCTGATTTTTCTACTGGATTCAATTCAGGGTGCTGGGGTTATCTTTCAAAGCCTTTCTCAGCCAGAGAGCCACCTTCCTGAAGGACCTCTGATCTCCAAATGAGCCCACCTGCATGTTGACATCAAATAAGCAAAAACTAGACAGTTCCTTCTTGCCACCAGGTCAGACCCAGGAAGGCAAGGAACAGAATGTTCTTAATAATGGCACTGTCTTCCTGGAACCTACTTCCCAGACAGGGGAGGAAAGCACTTCTCTAGTTTTCCTGGGTCAAACAATATTCCTTTTGAGCACGCAAAGCTGCCTTATACTGAATCAGACCACTGGTCCATCAAAGTCAATATAGTCTATTTCGACTAGCAGCAGCTCTCCAGGATTCCAGGTGGGGGGTCTTACCAAGGGATTGAACCTGGGACTTCTGTGTAAGCAGATGCTCTATCACTGAGAGAAGAAGGAAGAGATTGGATTTATACCCTGCCCTTCACTCAGGATCTCAGAGTGGCTTACAATTTCCTTTCCCTTCCTCTCCCCACAACTGACACCCTGTGAGGTAGGTGGGGCTGAGAGAGCTCTGAGAGAGAGAGAGCAGCTCTGAGAGAACTGTAACTGACCCAAGGTCACCCAACAGTTGCATGTGGAGGAGTGGGGAATCAAACCCGGTTTCTATAAATTAGAAATAATGACCTGCACCTGTGTTGTAGGAGTGGAAAATTCAGCCAGCTACCATCCTGTGTGCCAAATATGTGATTGATGACTGATCAGACAAAGAGAACTGAACTGAGCATATCTACGTGACGTCAATGATGATGTAAAGTGAGGAGGAGCAAAAAGAGTATATAAGTCTGCTTATTGCATTTGCTTGTTGAACACCCAGGCTGAATTAAGATGTAGGGCATTCCTTATTCTAATAAATAATTTTGTTACCCTTTACTGCTTGGATGATAAACTAGAGGGAAGTGTTGGAAAATTTTGACATAGCCAGTCACAAGGTAAATCTTTAGTAAATGGGCAAATGTCATCCATATGTTCATCATTTACTGTGAAATTATTGTATATTTTATTTTTTTATAATATTGTCTATATTGCCTTTTGTATCTTTGTAGAAAAATGATTTAGAAATACTAAATAAATGCCCATTTTACAGATCAGGGACTGATAGACAGTGACTCATGGCCATACAGTGAATAAGGAACGCTGAAATAGGACCTGACCCTAGGTCTTCAGGATCCAAGTCTACTCTAGCACTATCTATTGACAATGCTGTCTATAGGAGCAGTTTACATATATGACACCATCCCAGAATTGGTTAGTGTTAAAACATTATTGTACTTTACCAATAACAGCTGCTTTTAAATGAAGATATCACACCTATCCCAGTTCCCCATGTAATCTTACAAAGGCAACAACTCCAAGCTGTACCAGAGCGTTAGTATGCCCCCTTTCCTTTAACATGTCTGGGTTTATGGAGTTTACAAAGCTCCCCTAATAGTTGATAGACTCCATGAGATATGCTTCTCAGATTTCGTGATGCCCAGAGGCTCATCTAAGCAGAACTCTAACCTCTAGTAAACTCTCTTCAGGCCTCATAAAACATATGATTACCAACAGGAGACTTCTGCACTTTATAGCCTTTCTTCCTCCTGGAAAAGGCAGCATGGAAGCCAGGGCTGAGGTAGCTGAGTGAACAGCTGATTCTGTGCTTTGATCCAGGCGTCTTGAGACATGTCTGTGGTGTACACATTCTTTCACTCTGGTGGGGTCTGAATCATGCTGCTTACACCACATTTGCTTTCCATCTTGTGCTTGTCACTTGATCCAAAGTGCACTTTTACCTCAGGTGGTGCCAGATAATTGGGTGATCCCAGAGGATGGATGCTTTTGTGTGAGACAGACCATCTGTGAGTAGATTTATCACTGTGGTTTTGTCCATAGCATCAAGTAATGGGGATCACTGAAGGGCATACAAAGAGTCTGGAGCAAGTTCACAATTTGTATTCAGGGGAAAACGGGACAACCGAGAGTTTTGAAGTTGTGAGTTGCTTGCAAAAGAAGCATGTATGTAGACACTCCCCTGGAACCTGAAGCAGGCTTAGCAGCTTTGTTATATGAGTGCCTTTTTGCTTCCCAAATGCGCCCTCTCTCTCTCTCTCTGTATATATAAAGCATATATTACAGAGATACCATAAGTCTTCCAATACACTTCTGTCCAAAAGAAAGCATCGCCATGGAACTTCTCAGTGCCTGAGGAAGTTGGAAACATTTTACATTATCAATGAGTTAAGTTATATACACTTAATAAAATATCAATTAAAAACATCAGTGAGTTACCTCCACCTTGCTAACATACTTCTACAAAATCATGGGGGCAAAAATCCCCCGTCAAAAGGTACAAGATCCATTAAATTACAAAAACAACAGAGTCCTGTGGTAGCATAAAGATTAGAACACTTATGTGTTTATTCAGATCCAAGACCCTATATATTTAAACTTATTAAAATGATCCCCGACTGCTTGATGTGAACCGTGACATTTATAGACAAAGTTGTTTCTGTTGCTGTCCTGGGTTTCCTGGACTTTTGTATTTTTAACATGTTTTATAACATTTGTGTTTTAAGTACTATACAGTAAATGATACAAAATAATTAAGTAAAACAGATGTCTCAAACCTTTTGAATAGATGGCTGCCTTTTCTGGAGTACGCTGGACAGAGGGCAACTCAGATTTGCAAACGTCCACTAAAAAACCACTGCTCCGTTTGCATCTATTAGCTGCCTTTAGCCTTATCTACTTAAAGGTAGAGGAAAGAAGTACAGGTAGAGAAAGAGGTACTTTTCTCCCTTTCTCACAATACAAGAACTCATGGGCACTCAATGAAATTGCTGAGCAGTTGGGTTAGAATGGATAAAAGGAAGTAGTTCTTCACCCAAAGAGTGATTAACACATGTAATTCACTGCCACAGGAGGTGGCGGCGGCTACAAGCATGGATGGCTTCCAGAGGGAATTAGATAAACATATGAAGCAGAATCCATCAGTGGCTATTAGCCACAAGGTATAGATAGGAACTCTGGGGCAAGTGATGCTCTGTATTGTTGGTGCTTGGGGGGGGAGCAACAGTGGGAGGGCTTCTAGTGTCCTGGCCCCACTTCTGGACCTCCTGATGGCACCTGATATTTTTGGCCACTGTGTGACACAGAGTGTTGGACTGGATGGGCCATTGGCCTGATCCAACACTGGCTTCTCTTATATTTTTAGGTCATACCTTGTCTTTCTCCTAATACCAACTAATGTAACTTACTTATAAGAAATGCAAGAATTACAAGTAATGGCACATTACGGTGCCAGCCTTCCAGGAGTTCAGGGTGGCACACATGGCTGACCTTTCCCTCCTTTATTTTGCCCTCATAAAAACAACCATGTGAAGCAGGTTAGACCTATGGCCAATGTGCTTTGTGGCAGAGGGGATTTGAACCCAGGTCTTCATCCAACATTCAAATGTTCTATAGTACACTGGCTTATTATCCCCTGGTGTGCCTCTGAAATAAGTACTTTGCAGGGCCAAATGTTAGATTTTGGAAATATCCTTTCAGGTCTGCTGCTAGCAAGGACAACATTTTAGATCATTTCCTTGTAGGAGTTTGTTGATTTGTAGCATTGTGTGGTTATTGCTGATCTCTGTCTTGGAGATTAGAGAGAGCCACTTGATTAATTTTATAAAACCCCAAGAAGAACAGCAGGGTACTGCCTTTTATTATAACCAAGCGAAACATCACAAAATAGTGTAATAAGCTGTTGTGTTCCTGAAAAGTACGCATACGGAGAGTGATTTCAGCTAAGCATACTTTTATTAGTCAGGAACAAGACACCTAGGCCGGCTCGCAGGCCGGCTTATATTCCTACTGAAACCCACCACCAAACACACACCCCACTCCCGATATGCTATTTACAGTGACCGAGAGACCTATTGGCCTCATGGCCTGGGGCCTAGCCCTTTAATTGGGCCTGGCTAGGATCCTACTGGCCCATTGTCTTTTGGCATGAAGCTTGAGGTGTTTGTGCCCGGGCAAGTCCAGGCATGCCCGGCCCTGTCAGGGCTTGATACACTACAGTTCCCAAGAATTCTTAACTGAGGTGAGTGTTCAGAAGAAAACGAAGAAGAGGAAGAGGAGGAGAGAAGGATGTTTCAGAGGATGATGGAAAATGCTCTACATCTGAAGTAAAAGAGTTTCCTCATACTGGCCTTATCCCTCTTGCAGAAAAGCTATAGCAGTACGTTTTAATATTCTTCAGACTACCCCAAAATATGCTGTCACTCATCAAAAAATTTTTGTGAGGCAGCATCTAGGTATATTTTTAGGAAGATGCTGTTTGCAAATGGTGAGGCATTCTGGTCTCCGAGGAACTCCGAGGAACATGTGCTGCTCAAAAACATGCGTGAGCTTGGGACTCCCAAAGAGTCTAATCTCTGCACTGGATACAACTCTAGTCCTTGTTCTGTTTGTCTCAGCACCTCCAGCAGGGAATGCCCGATGGGTTATGTGACTAATAAGCAGATAATTCCATTCATCATCAGAGGCACAAGGCTAGACATATCTAGCCTTATTCCTCTTATCTGCAAACACAGCCTTTAGGATTTGCTGTACCAGCTGCACGGAGGAAAGGGGCATCCATTTGTGAGGCTGGATGCATACAGCATATCTATTTCGTCCAGTAGAGATGCAATAGTCTGTCATAAGCAAAATCTTCTTTTTTTCAAAATGAGGGTTATCTGGCAATCACTTTGTTCTCATTTAATTGAAAACAATGAAATGAAATACATGCTGTGGCAGCATTCAAATATGTGGGATGAGGGGAAAGCTGCTCTTCCCTACTTATTATCTGTTCCAAACATTGTTTTAAAATAGGCAAAAGGGTAAGTGGGAGGTCAAAATACTCATAGTCTCATACTAGAAACAAAAGGCAATTCCACAAGATCCCAGTGTCCTGGGGATGTGTTGTTAGTCATCACACAGATATGTTGAGAATTCTGCAAGGACATTTTCCATCAGATCACTGCATAAAGATCTTCAGGAAAACACCAGAAATTGAGATTTCCTCTTTCTTAAGGAATTCTCCAGCAAAGACAAGCAAATCACAAGACACTACTCTTGGGAGTAAATCCAGTGCACTGAGCTTTGGCTTGGATCTGAACTCCTTTCGATCCTCTGGGTCCTTTGGTCTGCATGACTGAATGCAACAGAACAGGGCAATAGTTTTTTTAAAATCTTGGAAACTGGTGAAAGTCATTAGGACTTAGCCCTACAGAAGTTAGGAAAGCTACACCTGCCAGTAGTCCCTTTTCATGCTGGTTCAGGAGCATCCTCCTCCTTTGGAGGCCACATGAAATCATTACACAGCCTCAGCTACACAGTCTGGAAACCTCCAGCCTTGTTATCAAGATCTCACACTTCTCACAAAAACATCCAGACATATTGCTAGAGAGAAGCACTGTGTTTGTTTCAGCAGATTCACACTGTTTCAGTTGCACCGGTAGCAAGAACCATTTGGCCTAATTCCAGGGCTTCCATCAACCTTGATGTCATCTCTCTCTCTCTCTTTTTTGCTACCGGATAAAGTAAATAATAGACACACCACCTGGGTTTTTCTGGACCTCTGGGGATGGATTTGATGTGATGCTATTGCCAGGCCTCCTAGCCATGGGTTTTCCTAAGAAAATCATTACATTTGCTTTGGAGTGGGGGTCAGTTCAGTCCACCTTGAAAGGCTTTAAAATGTGCCTCTCTTCATGCAAGTTCAAAATGTGCAAATAAACAAGGAGCCTATTGTGCCCCATCTGGCAGAAGGGCCCACTGCATTAAGGCATGTGCACTGAAATCCCATAGCAAAGGCGCGAGGTCACGAAAATGCCACTTACTGCAGATTCCCTGTTAGAGGCACCCCACGACAAGGAAGCTGGGGAATGAATCCTGTGGCCTACAGCATCTGCTGTCTGCACAAAATATGCCCCTATTAATCCAGACAGAGAAATGCCTCATCAGCAGCCTCTCTATAGAGACTCAGTGACACCCAGTGGCTGCTTTGATTCAAGCTCTCCCTCCCTCCCTCTCTCATTTTCTCTTTAATGGATGATAAATATCTCCAGCAACTCAGAAAGGGAATGTGGCAAAAAGAACCATCACACTACTGGAACCAGAGCTGGCCTTACTATCAGATAAAATTATTTACTTACTGCATTTTTTTCTACTTTTGTCATTCTGTTCTCTGGATTGTTTGACACATCATGTCTGATGATACTTTTTTGCATTGTTTCTAATGTTTCCAATCCTAGTCATATTGCATTGCTTATTGGGCATCTCATGTTATTTGAATACGTTGCTTTACTCTGCGTAATCCACCTGGAGTCTCAGTGAGAAAGGCGGGATATAAATAAATAAGAGGATGCAACTCCCTTAGCCAGGGAGGTGATGCATTATTAAAGGTCAGCAAGTTGACTGTTACTAACTTTTTATCACAGGGAGGGGGAAATCATTGGAATGGGCTGTCTTAAAAGCCAAAATGCCCTGAACTAGTCCAAGCTAGGACCCCAGCCAGTCGAATTTCTGTGCAGCGTAGGCAGGCAATTGAGGCTACCTGCATGACTTCCTGGAGGGTAGGTAGGTGGCCTTAACCTGGATGGCCCCGGCTAGCCTGCTCTTGTCAGCTCTCAGAGCTAAGCAGGATCAGCCCTGGTCAGTACTTGGGTGGGAGACCACCAAGGAAGTCCAGGGTTGCTACACAGAGGCCCCTGCCACACGGCAGGGGATAAGTCGCTCAAAGCGCGGCTTTTAAAAGCCGCGCCAAAGTTGAGACACCGCAGTGGGATCCCACGATCCCCTGGGCCGCGGCGCCTTCAATCAGAAGAACCACCCAGGTAGGTGGTTCTTTTTGGTGCGGGTTTTCGGCCGGGAGAGACGGATTGGAGACGGGCAGGCAACGATTCCCAGATGTTGCCGTGGGATCGTGCCCGTTTGATCCGCCCCCGTTCTGTCTCGCTCCCGGACCAAAACCCCTCGTCTGAACAGGACCAGAGGCAGGCAATGGCAAGCCACCTCTGAACGTCTCTTGCCTTAAAAACCCCTTGAGAGGTCACCATAAGTCCGTTGCGACTTGCCAGCACTTTCTACCACTGTGAGGCAGGGAATTAAGTAAACCTCAAGTGTTTACATGGAATAATAGGATTCACCTCACAATTTCCCTTGCACTTCTAATTTAAATCGCAATTTTATACAATCAGTAGAATCCAACAGGAGCACTTAAGGCTGAGGGCTGGAATGATGAAGTGGGGGTTATGTATTTGAATCCTCTCCCAAGGGAGCAAAATATCCTTGCACACAGGAAGAGAGCCTTGTCCTCTTTAATACTAGGGTGGAACTGCATGTTATAAAGCAAACACAGGATGCTTCTAGTGCTAATGCAGAGTCTAAGGGCATTTGCAGGGGACAGCCATTGGGGACCAGGCAGGGATTGAATGGCACATTAGCACATTGATTACATAGCCCCACCCCACCCCCAGCTCACCAATTTTCCTAGGCAAATGCCTCTCTCCTCTGTTTGTGTACTGTTCTTTTCCCCACTGTGTGCTCTAAGCCCTGCTAGGGGAGGGGGTTGGCCAGGGAGAGGGGAGTGAAGGCATTTGCATGGCAGATTTAGTGGATACAGTAAGAATTTATTTCTGAATTAAAATATTTACAGCCTGCTTTTCCTGTCTTCAAATGATGGCTCAACGCACTTGCTGACTCTCCCCAGTTCCACATTCACGCAGACTCAATAAACACAGGTTTGGGAGCATGTTTTTGCTGAGCAAATGTGTTGTTCTGTTCTTATTCCAATCTTGCCTACATGCCAGGGTAATGTTACAATGACTTTAATTAATCAGCATTAAATGATTTTAAGCAAAAGGCCTTCAAGTGTAATAGGTTATGATTGTGAGAACATAACCCAGTTCACAAGCAAGTTCAACCTCTGAAAATAACTAGATGGATTGAGCCATCCAGTCCTCAATGCACAGCTTTATGGATCTGTCTTAATGTTCAAGAGAGATATAATTCCAGAGGGGTTGCTGTGTTACCTGCTGCTGTGAAATTACACAGGAATCCAGCAGCATTGTAAAGACTAACAAAATCCATTTCAGCCTAAGATCTTATGTGTCAGAGGTTACTTCCTCAGATACATTGGAGAGTATACCCACTTGCGTTGGGGTTTTTTTGCTGTCAAGTCACAGCTGACTTATGGCGACCCTGTAGGGTTTTCAAGGCAAGAGACTTCAGAGGTGGTCTGCCATTGCCTGCCTCCACGCCACGACCTTGATATTCCTTGGTGGTCTCCCATCAAAATACTAGCCAGAGTTGACCCTGCTTAGCTTCTGAGATCTGATGAGATCATGCTAGCATGGGCTATCCATAGGATTGCCACCCTCCAGGTCATGGCTGGGGATCTCCTGCTATTACAACTTATCTCCAGGTGATACTCAGTTCACCTGTAGAAAATGGCTGCTTTGAAAGGTGGACTCTATGGCATTATACCCCACTGAAGTCCCTTCCCTCCCCAAACCCCACCCTCCTCAGGCTCCGCCCCCAAATTTCCTGGTATTTCCCAACCTGGAGTTGGCAACCCTAGCTATCTAGGTCAGGGTGTATATCCATTAGGCCTGATTTTATATACACATAACAATGCACAACGCTTCTCCTAGTATACTAAAACTAGGGAAAAGGCCCGTTGTGGAAATAAATACAACAACCTCTAGAAAGAGGCTCTGGGCAAGTGCCCCGGCCTTGGACACTCAGTGTCAATTTGCTGTGGCGACCTCAGCAGGGTATAGTGACACTGAGTCCACCATTTTCTCCAGAGGAACTGATCTCTGCTACCTTAAAGAACAGTTGTAATTTTGAGTGATCTCCAGCCCTCACCTGCAGATTGGCAATGATGGTTCCCCAGAAGGGAATGGTTCATTTGGAGGGTGGAGTCTATGGCTTTGTACCTGTCTGAGGTCCCACGCCTCCTGAAACCTCCTCCTCTCCAGGCTCCATCCCTCACATCTCCAGGAATTT
>NW_015175982.1:818940-820909 GCF_001447785.1 Gekko japonicus
TAGGGACAGATTCTGAGTGACACACCAGGGCGCCAAACAATTCCAGAGCGTGTGGAATGTTCTAGAGAAGTGCCACCACCATTCAGCTTTTATATATAAGGGAGATAACTTTTATTAAGCTTTATTATTTTTATTTTTATTTAATGTTATTATTTATTATTTAATTTTATTACACTGTGCAATTTTGTAGCACCTCAAAGACTAACACATTGGTCATGGCATAAGGTCTCATAGGCTACAGCCCACTTTGTGATGAAGCTCATGACAATTTCTGCCACAATCAATGTGTTTGCCTTTAAGGTGCCACAAGACCCTTTGTTATTTTGGCTGCAGTAGCCTACCATGCCTACTCCTTGTGGAATTTGTCAAGCAAGATACTGAGTTTCAAAGAATATACTGAATTCTATGCACCATGTAAAATTAGGCAAGCGGATTGTGCTCAGGTTTAAATGTCAAAGGATTTTCGTTCCCAAGGCACATGCAAAGCCTCATGGCTGTATCTTACAGCACAATCCTTATACCTTTTGAAGTCCTTTGGTCTAAGAAGGGGGTATTGCCGTTTAAGATCGCAGTGTCAGTGTCCAAGAGACATACTGAACCACAATGAACAAAAAAAGAACAGTCAGAAAAATGTCAGATGTTTTGAGTCCAACCCAAAGTTTAATTTTGCTCAACCAGTAAACAGAATCTTGGACTTCCGGGTTTTGGCAACTTGCAGGCAGATGCGCTCCATCATTGCTCTGATGTAAGCGGCCCACAAATGTGCCGATGGGGAGGGGTCCGAGTTGATCTTGGACCCCCGCAACCCCTTGTAGGGGGATTGCAGCCTGGGGCACATGAGGTGCCTCTCCCGAGGCAGAAGCCAAGGGATCGAGGCTCCTTTTTGCCCCAATAGGTCCTCATGGCACAGAGCCAGCAATGGCATCTAGAGGCGCATACCGGCCCAAGCACACAAGTGATCCGAATGAAACGATCTTCTCTACATCTTAAACAAATGCAAGCAAAAATGGGAGTGAACCCACGAGTTAGTGAGCAACCGCCTAAATCCCGAGAGTAAAGCTGCCCCAAAATCCCAAACAAGCGGAAGGGGGAGGGGAATCCCAATCCCCCAAAAAACTGAGTTAAAAGCAAGGACTGAGAGGGCAGCTTGAAGGGAGCGAATTTTGACTGAGTGTGGTAAGGATTAGCAAGAAAGTGTTTATTACCAGACCTTCAGAGACTTCTGAAAATTTTTCACTAATTGTAAACAATGATGCAAACAATGACACAGTGAGCAGAAAGAATGGCGGCGAAATCGAAACTTATAACAGGAACTGCCAGCACATCGTCTCTGGTCACTAAATCGGAAGCAACCATAGACTTTCCTAAAATGATTGCTGCAGCTTTGCACCCTCTACTGTACAAGATGACCAACCTCAACGACAAGTTTGATACATTGCAAAAAGAGCTTAAAGAAACTTCAGCAAAAACAGGGAAGTTAACCAAGAAGCTGAAAAAAGGTTAACATTAAGTCCAAAGTGTTTGAACAAAGACTGGAGGTAGTGGGAAAAGAACAAATATCTGAGAGTCAACAATTGCTACTTCTTCAAATGGAAAAATCAGCGTATGTCCTGAGATTTCAAAACATTCCGGATCAGAAAGGAGAGAACCTGAAAGAGATTTTAAGTGAAGAGCTCGCTCCCGTGGTAGGCTTAACAGCGGAAGTGATACAAAGCGACATGAATATGGTATATCGTACTTATCCAGAATTTATATAAAAAAACAAGCTACCCAGGGAAGTATACGTGAAATTCTCAAAAAGGTCAATGAGAGATTCAATTTTGAAGGCAACAAACAGAATTATCTTGAAAATCAAAGGAGAATAAATCAAAGTTTTAAGAACATAAGAACATAAGAGAAGCCAATGTTGGATCAGGCCAAAGGCCCATCTAGTCCAACACTCTGTCACACAGTGGCCAAAAATACCAGA
>NW_015175982.1:821416-856861 GCF_001447785.1 Gekko japonicus
GGTTCTCCCAGATTAGAGTCCATGCACTTTACCACTATACTACACCATCCAAATTGTCAACTGCCTTGGCAATATATTATGAGCAAGATACAGGACACCCCACTTGACCCAACCCACAGCTATTGGGAACTTGTAACTCCTTGCAATAAGAAGGGCCTCTGTAGTAGGAGAGCAAGTACATATGAACCCACCAACTACCTAGAGGAAAGAGCTGCTAATGGTTTGTGTTTTCTTGTCATAAGAACATAAGAGACGCCAATGTTGGATCAGGCCAAAGGCCCATCCAGTCCAACACTCTGTGTCACACAGTGGCCAGAAATACCAGTGCCATCAGGAGGTCCAGCAGTGGGGCCAGGACATTAGAAGCCCTCCCACTGTTGACCCCCCCCCAAGCACCAAGAAGACAGAGCATCACTTGCCCCAGAGCCCCTAGCTATACCTTGTGGCTAATAGCCACTGATGGACCTCTGCTCCATATGCTTATCTAATTCCCTTTTGAAGCCGTCCATGCTTGTAGCACCCACCACTTCCTGTGGCAGTGAATTCCATGTGTTAATCACTCTTTGGGTGAAGAAGTACTTCCTTTTATCCGTTCTAACCCGACCGCTCAGCAATTTCATGGAGTGCCCACGGGTTCTTGTATTGTGAGAAAGGGAGAAAAGTACCTCTTTCTCTACCTGCTCTTTCCCATGCATAATCTTATAAACCTCGATCATGTCACCCCTCAGTCGTCTTTTCTCCAAGCTAAAGAGCCCTAAGCGCTTTAACCTTTCCTCATAGGGAAAGTGTTCCAACCCTTTTATCATTCGAGTTGCCCTTTTCTGCACTTTTTCCAAAGCTATAATATCCTTTTTAAGGTGTGGTGCCCAGAACTGCACACAGTATTCCAAATGAGGTCTCACCATTGATTTATATAGGGGCATTATTATATTGGCTGATCTGTTTTCAATACCCTTCCTAATAATCCCCAGCATAGCATTGGCCTTCTTTATTGCAGTCACACACTGTCTCGACATTTTCAGTGAGTTATCTACTACAACTCCAAGATCTCTCTCTTGATCTGTCTCTGCCAGTTCAGACCCCATCAATGTGTATTTATATTTAGGATTTTTGGCTCCAATGTGCATCACCTTGCACTTGGCCACATTGAACCCCATTTGCCATGTTGACGCCCACTCGCCCATCCTTGACAGATCCCCTTGGAGTGCCTCACAATCCTCACTGGTTTTCACCACCCTGAACAACTTCGTATCATCCGCAAATTTAGCCACTTCACTGCTTACTCCCAACTCCAAATCATTAATGAACAAGTTAAAAAGCAGTGGACCAAGTACTGATCCCTGTGGTACCCCACTGCTTACCCCCCTCCACTGGGAGAACTGCCCATTTATACTCACTCTCTGTTTTCTATGAATTAGCCAGTTTTTGATCCATAAAAGGACTTGTCCTTTTATCCCATGATTTTTGAGCTTGCTTAGGAGCCTTTGATGAGGAACTTTATCAAAAGCTTTCTGGAAGTCAAGGTAAATAATATCTATTGGATCCCCCTTGTCCACATGTTTGTTCACCCCCTCAAAGAACACTAACAGGTTAGTGAGACAAGATCTTCCCTTACAGAAACCGTGCTGAGTCTGCCTCAATAGGTTTTGTTCATCTATGTGCCTACTAATTCTTTCCTTAATAATGGTTTCCACCAATTTACCCAGTATCGACGTCAGACTGACTGGCCTGTAATTTCCCGGATCTCCTCTGGAACCCTTTTTAAAGATGGGAGTGACATTAGCTACCTTCCAATCCTCAAGAATGGAGGCAGATTTTAAGGAAAGATTACATATCTTTGTCAGGAGATCTACAAGTTCACATTTGAGTTCTTTCAGAACTCTCGGATGTATGCCATCTGGGCCTGGTGATTTTTCAGTTTTTAAGTTGTCTATCAGTTTTAGGACCTCCTCTCTCATCACCGTGGTTTGCCATGGCCTGCCTCTGCATTGTAGCCCTGGACTTCCTTGGTAGTCTCCCCGCCAAATGCTAGCCAGGGCTGACCTTGCTTAGTTCTCAAGGCTTGACAAGATTGGGCTAGCCTGTGGGAAATGGGGGGAGCCTGGAGAGTTGAAATGGTTGTGGGACATAGTTGCCTGGCTCTGCTGCAACTACCCACTGCAGGGTGCAGCTTTAACAGTTGTGGCACAAACCACTTGGGTGCATTACCAGGGCTCTTTTTGTAGAAAAAGCCCAGCAGGAACTCATTAGCATAATAGGCCACACCCAACAATCCCCCTTGTCCACATGTTTGTTCATCCCCTCAAAGAACATTAACAGGTTAGTGAGACAAGATCTTCCCTTACAGAACCCATGCTGAGTCTGCCCCAAACATTTTAAAAGATGTTCCATTTGAGACCAGGAAAAGAAGGAGACAATACAGAGACATAACACTGTTTTTGCAAAATCATAACACTCCATACAGATGGATATTACCGGAAGTCCTTATCTTCAACTACAAGGGAAAAAAGAAAAGATTGACTCTGTTCTTAGAGCGAAAACATCCCTGAAGCAACAACAGAAAGCGAGAGATGGATCTGAGAAAGTGGAGGACAACAAAGATGCAGAAGATGATGAAGAAGAAGATAAAAAGGAGGGACGTTCTGACAATACCGCAAACAGCTCAGCAGAATCCTTTGACCTGGAAGCAGAATTAGGGGCTGCTCCTCCTAAACCTTTAAAAGTTAGACTAAATTTTGATAAGAAGCGCAGAGGAAAGAAATAAGCAAAATAGAGTAACTTTGAAAGTCTGATGTTTATTATAAACTAGTTATCTTAAAGCTAAGAAACACACACTTTAGCCAAGCAAGATTGTGTTTGCTCATTTTATACTTTTACATTTGCATAGTATTAACTCCCATGTATTACTATTTGAGTAATAGGGAAATATCGATTATTTTGAATTTATATATTCATGATCCTTGCTACTCGTAGTTTTAGGTTGTTCCCTTCCCTTGACCCTGTAGGTTTGTAGAATAGAAAAAGCAATAAAAATGTTTAAAAAAACCAACAGAATCTTGTGAACATTCACCTAATCTTCTTGGGGAAACACGAGGAAGCAAAAAAAACACCCTGTGTTGTACCACCAAGCACTGCTGGTTGATTCATCCCACTTGCCCACCCACCTGTAGGAGGTGAAAAGCAAATATACAATGCAGTTTTCAGTAGTCTTTGATGCCAGATGTTTTGAGAATGGGGAAGTCATTAAGATTTGAAAGCATCATCTTGACATGGAATGACAGTACAAGAGCATGACTGAAATCAGGATGCAAGAGAGCGCACTGGAGTCAGGAAACTGAGAAAACACCATCAGGATGCAGGGAAGCTGTCTTGCAAAATGGTGCCCAACATGTTTTTCACATTAGCCTGCCTCCCCTAGGGAGACATATCCAATTAGTCTGTAGTGCTCCTAACCCAAAGTCAGTTGGGTTTTGTCTGGGATAGTCTTTCCAGGATGTGCCATTTCTCTCCATATTCCTTCTACATCTGATTCTCAGTGCTGAATTGTTTCTGCCAAAGTCAGATCTCTCACAATTGATGTTTCCGTTCCTGATCGCCTCCCCCACCTTCTCTTCAGCACTGCACACCAAAGAAATCTCCTGAGACCCAACTCTTGGTGACAGATGATGCCCACGCTTGATCCTCTTATGAACCTGTCACTCATTGCTAGATTAGCTATGCCCAAGAAGAATCCTTTCCAACCTGCTGCTTGGTGCTTTGACTGCCTTCAAGGGGAAGCCCTATCACATCTTTTGCCCTCCACCCAGTTGTCTGTGCCCAAAAGAAAATCCTTTGAAAATCTGGCACTGTGTTACAGTCAAACTAGCACGCTTTCCCCCTCTGAGCCTCAAAGCCAGTGGCTATATGCTTTGGCCACATAAAAGAAAGTCTGCCAGAGGGGGCCAGGTGCAACACAATGGATGTTTTCAGAGCCATTCCTATGAATGGATACATGCAGAAATGTTTCAGCTGAATGGGCACACACACACACACACACAGAGTCCTCATAGTTTATTGAGGGCTGTAAATAAATAAACTGTACACTGGAAAAACCCCTAGGATGTTACAGATTGTGCAATTTGTGTAGGTTACATAAGTTATGTCAGCTCAGATTCTCAAGCTGCTGAATGCTTCACTAAATACCAATTCATATAGTTGTATAGTATTATCACAGAACTGGAAAGTATTCACAGCCCTGCTGTCTACAGCACAGAATCTCATGGTCTGATCTCCAAGAACACTTGAGATAGCTGCTCATCATGTCCTGGGAAATTTGGGAAATGCCTCTTGACCAAGAACCTGCCAGCCCAACAAAAGCTCCACAATACTGGTGAGTACTCTAGAATAGGTGCTCTGTCCCGTGCTGGCCTCAACATATCACCACCCCCAGACCCTATGAACCACTGTTTATATATGTGTTGAACACACAGTCTCTTCCTGAAGGCAAGAAGCAGAAGCATCCCACTCTCTCAGCATCTTGTGTCCTGATAAAAGTACCAGACTGCAAGTAATTCAGTTTTTGTCTGCTTGCGCACACACACACACACACACAGGAATTTTAACAGTGCATTCCTCAGCAGAGTTACACCCTTCAAAATCAGTGGACCCAAAAATCATGTAACTGTTTAGGATTGTACTATAAGTCTTTTATTTTCGAAAATATACTTACTATGCCATGCTGCCCATATATATGATATCTGCAGATCATGTAAGTGAAAATAAAGGTAACTGCCCTAAAGACATTTCAATCTAGATTACTATAGTAAATAAGAGAAGAAAGGAAAAGAAGCGAAAGAAGAAATGTATGGGTAGCATCCCAAATATCTCCAGTTAAAGTTTTCATAGAATCATAGAGTTGGAAGGGACCTCCAGGGTCATCTAGTCCAACCCCCTGCACAATGCAGGACATTCACAAATACCTCCCCCTCCACACCCACAGTGACCCCTGCTCCATGCCCAGAAGATGTTTTCAGGTAATAGATATTGGAAAGGCCCCATTCTCTGCCTGAAGCACTGAGCTGACACTGCCTGTAACAGAAAATAATGCTGTGCCAAGTAGAGGTTTAGGTCATTTGGTGAAAAGGCAACTTTGTATGTGTATCTTGCCAAGAATCACTGCTCTGGGGAGTGTGTGGGGGTGCTGCCCTTTGTTTTAAGGAAAATTTATGATGGTAAGGGGAGGTTCTCTCCGTTACAGCTGGTGAAATCTCACCCAGCATGGGGGCTGCATGAGGCTTTGCCCCACCCAGTAATCCATTTAATTAGAATTATGCAAAAACGTGCATTTTTTAAATTTTCCATCCTTGATTGTGCTTTCAGAATTCATCTAAGATAGTAGATGACCCCACAGCAGAATGTTGGCGTTCCCCTCTCTTTTTCTCGTTGGGTAGTACCAAGCACACCGCCCCCTGTTCCTGTGCAAGAATGAACCAGCGCTATGTAGGAGCGCACACAGCATGTAGACAGGGGGGCAGGAGTACATGGCTGCCCCGTTTGTGTTTTGACTGAGGCTTTAGCCAAACAATAAGCTCCTCGGGGAGAACACCCACACCCCTGGGCCGCCCCGGGGCCGCCCCCGCCTCCCCATAGGCCTCTCTCCGGGTGGCAAGCTCTCTATTAGCACGCATTACTCACTCGGCGCCCTGCCCGCCCCCTCCCTCGTCGTTCGCTCTCTCCGGCGGGAGTGGCCATTCTGCCAACCTGCCGCCTGACGGAACTCACTTTAATTCACTGCCGCTCTCGGCTCCAGATCAATACAGAGGCTCACTGGATCCCAGGCGAGCCGACGCCGAGCCCAGCAGCCTGCCAGACTGCAGCAGCAGCCGCGGTGCACGACTCTCCCGTCCCCTCCCCGGGCCAGGGATCTTCCTCCGGGGTTTTTTTCCCCCTCCCCCTTCGCGCGCGCTTGGAGCCTTTTGGCCATTTACGACCCAAGGCGAAGAGCGCCAGAGAGGAGGTCCGCAGCCCGGGCGAAGCAGAACAAAGTCCCGCACTTCTCGTGCCGGGAGGAGTTTCTGGGGGCTGGTTTAAAAAATAAAAATAAAACAAAATATCGCGAGCCAAGGACTGCTCATCGCCTCCACCACCTATGCCGGCGAGGAAGTGGTTTGGGGAAGGCGGGAGAGAAGGGGCGAGCCTCGCGGCGCAGCGCGCTCCGGAGACCGGGCTACGCTAAAGCACCCCGGAGAGGAGCCGAGCCCAGCGCCGAGAGCGGCAGAAGGCAGCCAGGAGGAGCCAGCTGAGCCGGGAGCGGAAGGGAAAGCCGGAGCGACCATTGCGAGCCCCGCAGGGAACCTGCCTGGAAGAGGTCTCGGGGCTGGATTGGGCTGCGGGGATCGGCTTCCTGGAGGGAGCGCCTGAAAGAGCGGAGGATCCACGCGCAGAACTTGCCGAGCATTCATTGGCTCCGGAAGACTCTCGCTTTGCAAAGGGATCCCTCTCCCTCTCTCTCGCCTGCTAGCCCGGCTGATTGACTGCCCGGGTCGCGTCAGTCGCCTTTCCCTCCTTCCGACACGCAACTATCCCGGCTGAGACGGAACCAGAGAAAAGTCCCAGGCTTCCCAGACCAGCACTAGGTAAAACAACAATAATGGAAGCAAATCTGAAGGGGGTGGGGGAGGGAGATCTGTGTATATTTAAAAAGCTCCCGGATTCCTTCGGAAAGCGACCGAGCAGTTCTGTCACAGCAGACAAATGGCCCCAAACTGCGGTGACGGGTGTATTGTGTGTATGTTTCAGGGAATGTCCAAACAGTCGGTAAATGTCGTCGTCGTTCACACGTGAATGTTGACAATACCCGGTTGGTTTTGTGAATGCCCGCACACTCAAGAGAGATGTGGGCGGATGTTAAGCATTACTTACATGTGGCCATTAGTATTCCCTGGGGGGATGTCTCCAAAGTGGGAAATATTTAGAGGTGCACAAAACTGGTGGTTGGAGGTTGTCAGCATTCACAGGTGAACAACGCCATGCGCCAGATGCAGGGTTTTCACTGTCGAGGTGGGCAGCTGAAGCATTCTCTCCCCTCCCCACACACACACGTGTTTGGTAAGCTGTGTGAGGAGGGAGAGGTAGGTTGTGTAAACCAGCATGCACATTCTCACTCCGTCCCTTTTGCTGAGCCCTGTTCTGGCTGGCTGCCTGTGGGGTTTTTATCCCATGCGGTGTGTATGGTTATCTGCTCCCTCGTTTTATCCTCAGAACAACCCGTATGGAGGAATTCAGCAGCCCGCCTGCCCTTCTCTTTTACTGACATGATTGCCTGAGACTGGCAACCATGGCTTTTAATCTACCCATGCTGACTTTCCTCTGTGCGCCCATGTGCAGAGCCGAGCAAGTGATTTCCCCCTGCCATGCGCTACGCTGAGCCTGGATCAGCTTTCCACGCTCACACAGCGCTGCTCCAAAACCTGCCAGCATGCCAAATGGCAAACGCTGACCCAGGCTCTGTGGGTGGCGGCATGTGGCCGTCGCACAACTGGTTCAGCCCACAGCAGGTCGGCAGGCACTGATTTACAGGGCAGCTGCCCCAGACTAGTCAAAGGGTTGTGTGACTAGACTTGTGCTGCCAGCAGATGTGGGGATAGATGGAAGTGTGGGAGGCTCTTCCTTTCGGGACCATGTTGTCTTGTCTCCCTGACAGTCTTTGAACGTACTCTGTGGTCCAAGCGCCTCTAGCATAGAGGAAGCCCTTTAAACTAGATCGGAGCTCAGGCAGAAAGATCTCAACCCAATACTGGAGAGGAGGAAGGTGGGATCTGTAAAAGAAAAAAAGGCATGCCCAGCTTTGGAAGAGATAGTGTCATGTAGCGACACGGGTTAGGATGATCCTATATTTCCTCCAGAGGAGTTGATTTCCACTGGTGAGATTGTAAACGCTTTCCATCAAATCTACAGAAAACTCTTGTTGGTAATAATGAAGGGTGGCTCTCCTTTCCTGATGCATCAGAGGCTGTTCTTGGTTACTGGGGGTATGTTCTGTCGGCAGGTAGACATGTGTCACTCATGGGAAGAGAGGGGTCCCTCCTTGGGCTATATCATAAGCTGTTCTGGTAAGCGGGGGCGGGGGGCGGGCAAAGCAAATTGGTATCATTACAGTTCCATAATCATTGGATTGCCTCTCTAAAGAGAAAGAGCCTACCCCACACTGGAAAGAGACATGATGTCTACATGGTGGCTAATTTCGACTGGTGGGTTAGCAGGACAGCTAAAAGAAGCATGGCTGTGTCTCAAAAGCTGGTGTGGTGTTGGCTAAGACACTGGGCAACAACTCAGAAAGTCCCTGGTTTGAAACTTGCCCTTGTCATGGACTCACTGGGTGACTTTAGGTAAGCAATGTTTCCTCTGCCTTGCTCTCCTGAACATAGCTGTAATTGAAGCATGATTATACACTTATCTTATAGTGTGAATGACACAAGGATTCCTCAAGATAATGTATGTGAAGTGCTTGGGACCCTTGAAGGTGCTTCACAAATGCTATGTGCAATTAGCGAGCACATATTTCCTGTGGGCAGGTCTAGATGTTACTTTTGCCCTGGGTAGCATCCCTTCCATGGTGGGTTGCTCCACCCTCTTGGACTGCATCCTCTTGGCATTTTCCATTCCTCTCCACACATCCTGCTAAGACTGGCAGTGTGCTTCTTCTCATCTGGCAAGCACCTCTCCAAGCAGGAAATGAGTTGATTAGAGCTCACCCCCAGGAGCTGAAGCCATCACATCATGCAATCCTACTTGCAATCCCATGTCACCAGCACTAGTCAGCTAGTAGGATTGGAAACTCACTGATGTGATGGCCCCAACTCACATTGGGGGGGGCTCTAAAAGAGTCAGCCTCTCTCTTTTTCCAACAAGAAGGATGCTTCCTGGATGAGAGGGGTGACTTTGCTGGTTCCAGCATGGTTGTGGGGGAAGAAGTCGAAGAGATCAGAGAAAATGCCAACAGGGATAGGATGTGGATCAGACACTGCCCACAGGCTGCCTACCTACCATGGGGCTGATTCCCCAAAGCAAATGGGATGGCTTAGATGAGCTCTGAGTTATTTTCTGTGCAGTGATCTGGAAGTGACTCTGCGGGTGCACTCATTAATTAAAATAATTTTGCTAATAAAAAAAGATTGCCTCTAAATTGCCCAGAACAGAGTAAACTGTACATTACAGTGGGTTAACTCTGGTGGGGGCTTTGGGGGTCTTTGATGAACCAAAAGGGAAGAAACAAATGTAAAAAAAAATAAACAACATTAGGCACTCAGATAATTATACACATACATATACAATATTTATTCAAAACAACTGTTGACACTTCCTATCTATTCGTTGCATGTAATATTTTATTTATTTACCTACTTGATTTCTCCTCAATAGGGACCAAAGCAGCTATATCATTCTCCTCTCTTTTGTCCTCACAACAACCCTCTGAGGTAGGTTGGGTTGAGTACGTGTGATTGGCCCAAGGTCACCTAGCAAGCTTTCATGGCAGAGTGGGAATTCTAACCTGGGCCACCCAGGTCCCAGTCACTATAATGAGATCTTCCACTCACCAGCCACAGGTATTCATTAAATATGAGTGGTATTTCTTTAATAAACTAGAACAGAAGACAATAAGAAAGATCTAAGAGACAGGCAACAACTTAAGATCCACCAGTAAGATGTGATGACAATATGGGAGAAAAGGGGTCAGGCATGTGTGTTCTTCATTTCCATCTAGTGAACCAACACATCCTGGGATACAAGGGCAGACCCCACACAATCTTAATCTATCAAAAATTAAGTATGTAAAATACTTCTGCAACGGACATACAGAATTAGTTTATCAAATGTTTAATGTATGCTGCTTAAAATAGAAATATGCTTCGTTTCTATTGTATTCGCGAAATGGTCACTATCTTTGATATATTTCTGTATTGCCTCTTCAACTTGCGTTAGACCCAGAGGGCATAGCATTCAGACAGTCTGAAATTTAATTAAAACCAAATTAAATCAATTTAATATATATTACAAGCTGCTCCATCTGTGTGTTACTACTCATATATTTCTTCAGGGTTTTTTGGGTTTTTTTGGTTAACTCTTTCTGTCCTACTTGCCTAAAGCATCGTTAAAGGGTTAAGACTGAACAAAGGCTGCTGTTGCCTCTAAAGAGGGTTGCCAACAGGTCTGTAAAAAAACATGAGTGGAAATGGGCAGCAGAAGCTTTTCATGGCGCAGAGATAAATAACATCATCTGATAAATAACATCCCATCAAGCAGCTAATAAAAGGACAGGGCATTTTCTTTTTCCACATCGTTGGCAACCCTGGTTCTAAATTTCATCATTTTGTGACCTCCCTATTCCCTAAAACTGTTATTCCATGTGACAATATAAAACTGGTATCTTGGTGCTGCATAGTTTCCAGTTTTACATATCTGAATTTCTGACATGATGTCTCACAAAGTATTGGATAGAGGTAAAGAAGGTGTATTCATATTCTGCATACCATGTGTTAAGCAAAACTAATGTTCATATTCTGCATACCATGTGTTAAGCAAAACTAATGTTTTGTAATTTTAGCTACTTTCCCCTGTCTTTTTAGCTTTTAGCATCTTAGCCAAAGAAAGGTAAAGTAATGAGAATGTACTATAGTTCTTTCTCCTTTTTTATCATAGTTTCCTTTTTTGTTGTTTTCTCAAGTTTTGGCTAAGGAATTCATAAAATATAGCCCAGACTTGCATACGCTTCAACCCATTTAATAATATACTTAGGAGAAGGGTCCAGATGTAATGGTGTAAGGGTCCAGATGTAATGGTGAACCATGGTTTGCTGATACATCATCAAGCATTGAAGAAACTTCAGGGTTGTTTGTATCACTGATGGCTGGTGGATGTTCTGCCAAAATGGTGGGGCTTCAGGTGCCAAACCAGGTTCACCCTGTGCCTTACCCATGCAGTTGTTATCACCTGTCCTACATCTGTTTCTTTATTTTATTTTATTTTATTTATTTGATATATACCTCTCCCTCCCTCCTGAAGCAAGGTCAGGGTGGCTTACATAAAAGGTGAAAACAGTTTCAAAACATAGAACATTTATAAGACATTTATAAGGTGCTAATTGTACACACAGGATGGCGAAACACATTTCGTTATTAGCCATAGTGGGCAACAATCAGCAGTAATTACAGGACTGTTGTCCAAGTCCCACAATATTTTTCAGTTGTACTGGCGCAGCACAGGCTGCCAGTAGCACTTTCCAGGGCATAGGGTCTTAACCTCTGTTGAACTATTAAGTGCGGCTCCTCAGTCGAATGCCTGGTGGAAGAGTTGTGTCAAGCAGGCCCTGCGGAATTGCAGTAAATCCCACAGGGCCCTGATATCCTCTGGGAGCTCATTCCACCAGCACAGAGCTGCCACAGAAAAAGCCCTAGCCCTGGTAGTAGCCAGCCTGGCATCTTTAGGGCCAGGGAGATCCAGAAGATTTGGAGCATAGTACTCTCTGGGGAACATGTGGGGAAAGGTGGTCCCTCAGGTATGCAGGCCTCTAAACATAAAGGGCTTTATAGGTAAGAACCAGCACCTTGAAGCAAATTTGGTATGCTATAGGTAGCCAGTGCAGTGCTTTCAGCGCAGGCTGAATGTGCTCCCACAAGGGGAGACCCAACAAGAGCCTGCCCACTGCATTCTGCACCAGCTGTAGTTTCTGGATTTGGGACAAGGGTAGCCTCATGTAGAGAGCATTACAGTAGTCTAATCTCGAGGTGACCATCACATGGATCACTGTTGCCATCTCCATCCCATCGTCCGGGCAAAAGTCAGACTGGAAGGGATCTAATATAGAAGCGTCATCGATAAAATTCTGGAACTGATTTGCCACTGCTCTCTCAATTATATTTCTTCCCACCACAGTCACTCCCCTCCCACCTTGGTAAAGGCTAAGAGAAAGTGACTTGTCCACAGCCAGAAAGTAAGTGAGAAAATCCTTAAACACAATTAGTCCCTGACTTACTGCTAATCTGCTTATATGGACTGGGAACTAAATGCTGATTCACATGTTACAGAAGTTATGTTCTGGAGTTCTGTGTTTTCCAGGCATGTGTGGGCCCAGTTTGGATTGGGTTCATAGCATGTCAGGAGAGGAGGTTTAGATCTTCACCGGTACCCTGTTTTCCCAGCACTGAGACAGTCCCTCTGGGGAGGCCTAATGGGGAAATTTGCATGCACTGATGGTTACATGTAACTTTCTGCATTGGGACAAACAGCAGCCCTCCAGGGCTTTCAAGTTGGGGAAATGGGAAGGAAGTAACTTAAGCTCCCTCTTCCTCTGTGCCATGGGCCCAATCTGAATCAGGTCCACATGTAACTGAGAGGCATGGAACTGAAGAACACATCTGTGGGTGCTTTCACATACACTGCATCATCCACTTCCAGTGCACTTTACTGAACATTTTGCAAGTGGATTTTGGCATTTCACACAGTAAAATCCAGTTGCAAAGAGCATTGAAAGTTTGTAATGTGTGAATTGGCCCTAAGGCTGAGAGAAAATTATTTGGCGAAGGCCAGACAATGAGTCTGTAGTTGTCTGATGCTACGCCAGACGGGGCTCTTGTGGCTTAAGTAGCTATGCAGAATGGACCATTTGGGCAGAAGCAGATTTATTCACTGTACCTCAGGCTGATGTGAATACAGCAAACAGTGATTCTGGGGTATGTGCAGAACATATTCCTCTCACCACTAAGTAACACCACAATCAACATCCATTTATCTGAGATTACGGAAGGAGGACAACCAATTTGCTTTGTGTACAACACTGGGGAGTATTGGGGGGGGGGACTTTCCATCAAGCCACAGCCAACTTATGGTGACCCTGTAGGGGTTTCTAGGCAAGAGGCTTCCAGAGTTGTTTTGCCATTACCTGCCTCTGCGTAGTGACCCTGGATTTTCTTGGTGGTCTCCCATCCAAGTAGTGACCATGCTTAGCTTCTGAGATAGGACTAGCCTGGCCTATCCAGGTCAGGGCCCAACACTGTGTACAAATAAAATACAACCTTATATTTTCAAAGCAGAGTCCTGAAAACTAAATGGGAATTCTGGAAGGAAGATGAGGGTAGTGGTTTTGTGGCCAAAGGGGAGAGGAAAGTAAACAAGAGGGGAGTCTTTAAAAAGGGAGGGGGGAAGTTGTGGTGTCAACAAATGGGTGCTTCAGTCTCCTGGGCAAAGGGGACAGAGCGTGCTTGTATTTATTCTTGGGGCTTGAGGGAAAGCAGGATTTAGTTAGGGCTGTTTCTGGAAGAAAGGAGATGTTCTTTGCAATGAGACTGAGCAAAAGTTGCTCCTGTTTATTTATATCTCACCTTCCTCCCTAATGGGGGCTGAAAGTGGCTTTCCCCTTGTCCATTTCCTTATGTGTTAGAGTGGGCTGAGAGAGTGTAACTGGCCCAAGGTCATCAAGTGAGCTGCTATGGTG
Organism: Gekko japonicus; assembly: GCF_001447785.1. Taxonomy (NCBI): domain Eukaryota; kingdom Metazoa; phylum Chordata; class Lepidosauria; order Squamata; family Gekkonidae; genus Gekko; species Gekko japonicus. The sequence continues at coordinate 834,885 of NW_015175982.1, forward strand.
GGGATTCAATCTTAGGTCATTCAGCATCCAAATTTGATACTCTGTCCACTATACCACATTGGGTTAGGGGGAGAGGTATGAGGTGAAGGAGCTCTCTCTCTTCAGCCTCACTTTGCCTTGTCTACTAAGAATTGTGGCTGGGAATGAAAATTCTTTGATTGAATCCACCCAGGAGTCTTGCAGCTACTTCGTCAGGTAAAAAAATAAAATAAACTACTCCGCTGGACAGCCTCCAGTCAGGAGGAACAGTGCATATATGATATCATCTGTACTTCTGTCCCCCTGCAGGCTGAAACCCAAATGACACATGCCGAGGAACGAAGTAGCAATCAAATGCCAGATATCTGAAAGGGTAGAACAGGCTGCACCATTTTGGAGTGTGAGTGGCAGGGAGTCACATTTTGGAATGGACCCTGAATTCAAAACTCTCTGAAAATAGAAAACTGGTGCAATAAGTAAAAAGGGGGTAGAAGTTTTACCTCTGCTTTTCTATTTTTATGGAATCCTTTTTGATGCAAAGGAACTTTCAGTGGCGGAATCCACCACCTTCATTCCAAAGTGGTGCAGTCCATTCTATCACCTCAGAATTCTGTCACCTCTTTGCCACTTAATCCTACATGTATGGACTGGGCTTCAGGTATCTACAGTGCATGGAATTACAGCTCTACTTGCCCTCAGCAATCAAAGGCAGAAAGAAGCCCACATTTTTGCATGGAACTGAAGGAACAGTAGCTGGGAATATCAGAGGATTCTAACAATCTTTCCATTGTTCTCAGTGCTGACTGCATGCTTCACCCTCTGAGAATCATATGAATGGTCAATCCCTTTCCTGGAAGCATGTTCTGGTTTGGTTGACAGGCAGAACTTCTTTGCACATGTGTAGTATGAAGGTGTCTTTCTGCAGATGCACAAAACAAAAGTAACATAATTGGTTACTTTCACAGCAAACTGTAGTTTCAACTGAACCAGGAAAGTGGTTTCTGCTTGCCCTGAAAATCAGGAACACTTCCGCACATCTTCGTATATCACAGTATTGTTGCTCTACAGCTATAATTTTCAACTGGATTATCCTGTGTGGATAAACCAGCCCTGTTGCAAGTGATTGATAAAGATAGCATAATATCCCATAGTATGTGGATGCAGCCCAGGAATTCCAAACCAGGAATGGTTTGTTTGTTTGTTTGTTTGTTTGGGATATCTGATTTGAAGGGCTATCTTATACCACAGTTGCCAGTTTGGATATAATAGCAAACCATGGTTTGCCAGGGGATACAATTAACTGACTAGCTCATGATATGCAAGAGGAGTGGGGGAGTAAGGATTACATGAGCAAGACTGAAAGGCCTTCAAGTCTTGTTCATGTAGCAGCAGACCACGGGAGGAGGGGCTGTGGCTCAGTGGGAGAGCATCTGCTTGGGATGCGGAAGGGTCCAGGTTCAGTTCTCCTCCAGCTGAATGGACCAGGCAGTAGGTGATGTGAAAGAACTCTGCCTGAGACGTTGGAGAGCCTCTGCCAGTCTGAGTAGACAATACTGACTTTGATGGATCGATGGTCCAACTCAGTAGAAGGCAGCTTCATGTGTGCCATTATGCCTGAGCCAAGCTAATGTGATTAGGCAAATCACTTGGATTAAATAAGAAAGATATGCATATATTTCAGTGGCGCTCCTGTTTGTGTTAACTTTGCTTATCTGGATATAAGGATGGGGTAAAGGGGCAGAAGCTATCTGGTGTGGCATCCCACTGTGTAAAGCTAGTTAGCCTTTTCCTGTGAGTTGAGTCTGAGTAGGAAGCATGTTGGCTCAACTAGACCAGACCCCAGGTCTGTGACAGCTGTTTTATTACTTCGCTACTTAATGTGAGGCACTACTTAATGCTTTGCTGTTAAAAACCAGTTACACATGGAAGAGGCATAAATTTTGCACAACACGATCTATACCAATGCCACATTTTAAATGGGAGAGCTCCTCGCAACTTTATCGGTGTAACTCCAGAAGCAGGAAGGAGGACTGAATGCAAAAAGAGGGAAAACCAGTGAAGGCTGCACAGGATACTCTATATGCACATAAGCCACAACTGGTATGGTGTAGTGGTTAGACATACCAGGACTGGGGCAACTTGAGTTCCCCACTCAGCTGTGAAACTCACTGGCTGAGCCTGCGCTAATCATTCTCAAGCCCTTTTAAATCATTACAGTTTTGGTTCTCTGACCTCTCATACTTTGAGAACACACTGCACAAGAACCTCTAATATGCAAATTCACCATTTTGTGTGAATAGGGCAGTGCAGTTTTGGTATGCATGAATGTGCCCCCTCAAAAATCTGGATTTCCAGCTTGTGTGTCTTGAAGTTTTAAACTACATGTACTGCTGTGGCTCAAGTGGTTAAGACGCTGAACTGCAGGCTGTGGAAGGTCGGTAGTTCAGCAGTTCGAGACCCGAGTTGCCACATGACGGAGTGAGCTCCCGTCTCTAGTTCCAGCTCCTGCCAATCTAGCAGTTTGAAAGCAAGAAATTACAAGTAGATAAATAGGTACCACTTCAGTGGGAAAGTAACAGCATTCCGTGCGCCTTGGTGTTTAGCCATGCCGGCCACATGACCACGAAAACGTCTTCGGACAGCGCTGGCTCTTCGGCTTTGAAACGGAGGAGATGAGCACCGCAACCCTAGAGTTGGATTCGACTGGCTTTCGAGCAAGGGAACCTTTACCTTTACCCTTTTACTGCCGTATTCACACAAAATGGTGAATGTGCATACAAAAGGACAATGTACTGTCAGATAGGGTTTTAGCCAATGGGCAACAGGGGCAGCTGCATCAGGGGGGCCCCACAAGCCATGGCTCTGCCCCCCTGAAGGAGAGGGGGGAAAGAGATAAGAAACCTGCTGTCACTTGTACCTGCCCCTTCTGGGGCTTGAGCAGGTGGCTTCTGGCGGTGGCTCCTACCCACCTCGCACCGGGGGGAGGGACACTGCTTGCCTGGCCCTGGGGGTAGGGGTAGGTGACAGTGAGTCTGGGGCTCCATCCTGGACTCTGGCTAGGGCCTCGGGATCACTGAGACCACCCTTGTGTGCTACGCACTGGTATGCAAGATAGTCGTGCTAAAATTATACCATTTGAAAAGGACTTCAGTCTCAGCTGTCTCACAGGTTGGTAGTGAGGATGCAATGTAGGAAGGGAGAATCTCATGCACCACCCTGAATTCCTTAGAGGAAGAGTGGCGGTAGAAGTGAGACACACAGACGTTTGCGTGCTTGTAAAGTGTTATATGTGCAAGAAGTGCAATATGTGTAAGAAGAATATCACATGTGCGTGGAGCAGGCCAAAGATGTTCAGCTGTTCTCGTCTTTCCAGAGTTCTGCCTTCAGCGGCTCATTTGGGATTTTTCTCTGCACAGTTTCGTTAGGAGCCTCGATCCCAGCTCTGTTTGTTTGCCCTGCTATTTTCTGCCCATGTCTCTAATCGCAGTAGTTTCTTTTGTAGCTTTTGTTTTGCACTCGTATTCACAGCTTCCCACATCTGCAGTTGTGAACACCATTAGCCTGTCATCCCAAGTACATCAGTGAACAAACCCCTGATTCCCCTGTCAAATACAGCCTCACAGTTCACTCTTTACTGCCCTTTATAATGTAAAGTCTTGAGAGCGAGTGTGATGTAGCTGCTAACCGCCCAAGCCTGTGCATGTTTGCTCAGGAATAAATCCCACCTTGTTGAAAAGAGCCTACTTCCAAGTAAATTCCAGTTGGGTGGCTGCATTAGTCTGTCACAAAGAAACAAAGCTTGTATCATAGACAAAAACAAATAGGAGTCTTGTGGCGCTTGCTGTAGCATAAGCTTAGAGTCTTCTTCCTTAGATGCATGAGGTAGGGTTGCTGGCTCTGGGTTGGCAAATACCTGGAGCCTTGAGAGGGTGGAACCTGGGGAGGGCAGGATTTGGGGAGGAGACAGGCCTCAGCAGGGTACTGTGCCATAGAGTCCATCCTCCAAAGCAGGCATTTTCTCCAGGGGAGCTGATCTGGGTCACCTGGAGATCAGCTGTAATAACAGGAAATCCCCAGCTGCCATCTGGAAGTTGGCAACCCTAGCTTGAAGGCAGTCTTCACTGAGCAGATAGATAGATTAGATACACACACACATGCAGAGGGAGAGAGAGAAAGGAAGACGTTGGGGAAACTTGGGAGTCCTGCACTCCTATTTTCCCCAGCAGAAGACAACTGTAAACAGCAGACCATGAGATACAAAAACCTGGGACATTCTATGCAAAATTCAGAATCGTACAAGAGATGCCCAGGGACCATTCACAACATGGTACAGTTAGAGAGCTGGACTAAGATCAGGAAGCTCTGGATTCAAATCCCTGCTCAGCCACAAAGCTTGCTGGGTGCCCTTGGGCTAGTCACGCTTTCTCAACCTAGCCGACCTCACAGTGTTGTTGTGGGACTAAAGTGAGAGAAGGGATAACGTTGGATATTGCCCTGAGCTACATGGAGGACAGGAAGGGTAAACATGTGGTGGACTGATAGAAACAGCTGCAGTCGGGTGATAACGCAGTATCCCTAGTTGTTTTAAGCAAGTTAACACCAATAGTAGTTAAGAAATGTATAGTCTGTATAGTCTGTATAGCCTGGTGGATAGAATTCAGCCTATTAATAAATTCTAATTTAATCCAACGGTTTTATCATATTCAGGCCTCTTTTTGAAGTTAATGAATAAAGCACAATAAATATACCTGAGTACAGAATAAACCCCACATAACTGTGCAAAGGATTGCAGTGTGTGAGAAAGAACTGGTAATCCAAATGTCCGTATTTCAAATCTCAGTTCAGCCATAAAGCCATCTAAATGGTCTTCAGCAAATAAATCCTTTGCAGCCTCAGTATTCTGTCTGCAAAAATAGGGGTAATGTTATGCACCTGACCTACAAGGTGATTGTAAGGATTACAAGTAATGCATGTACTTTGAATGCCAAGTCTGTTTACAATGGCTTGCCTTCTCTCTGAATTTTATCTTTCGTGAAAGAATGCATGAGTCAACCCAAATTTTATTGCATTTACTTAAATCTTCTGTCTAGTATTCAGGTATGTTTATCTGATTTTATTTACAGTATTTCAAACCCGCTCTTCCAAATTGCTCAAAGCAAAGAACAATACAAACAAAGATAATAAAATCAACAATGAAAACCACATAAAGATCATTTTTTGATACAACAGCTGCCTGATATTATGTATTCCAGAGGGGTTAGTCTGTTGCAGCAAAATAAAACAGAAGTCCAGGGGCACTTTAAAGACTAACAACATTTATTCCAGTATGAGTTTTCGTGAGTCAGAGCTCATACCTCTGATTCATGAAAGCTTATGCAGGAATCAAGTTGGTTAATCTTTAAGGGGCCGCTGGACTTCTGTTTTATTTGCTGGTATTATGTAGAATGTTAGTTTGTGCTGAAAACAAACACAACCAACAGGAGCAGAAGAGGTAAGAACATAAGAACAGCCTTGCATGATCTAGTGTAGCATCCTGGGGTTGGGGGGACGGAAAAGCAGATATCTTTGGCATTTTTACAAGCAGGATGGGATGGCAAGTCTGCCCCTTCCACTGCCACCCCCCTGCCAGTACTAGTGGTCAGAGGCATCCATTGTGGCGACTGGCCATTGATAAGTATAGCAATATCACCTTCTGTTGCTGTACATTTACATTTGGCACTGTTGAGGCTAAGTTAAGCACCGCTCAATCTCTTTCATTAAAATAACTAGAACTTTAAAAAATAGCTACCTTTGGCTGGGTCATGCTCCTAATTTGTAACTAGAGCCAGAGAATCAAAGTAAGTAAGATTTTTCAATGAGCCTTTAAGCCTCCATGAGTATTGTCTGTGCCATTAATTACAACGACTCTTTGCTTGAGCAGCCAAAGAAAACCCAGTTTTATTCTGACCTGACCCCCTCTGAGTGCCTCTGGCATAAAGATGCTCAGCTTCTTATATCTCTGTGTGTGTGCTGGGGGTGGTGGGGAGAGAACTGTACCTCTGAACTGATGCTGGGGCCAGTTCACAGGGCTGGGATGGGCTGGCATCATGTCAAGAGCTCCATGCAACCTGTCAGGGCAGGGGCCCATGCACTGTAATATCAGATGGGAAGAGGCCTCTGGAATGCGGGGGTGTGCTCTCATTTGGCACAGGAAGGGGGGAGCCTGGTGGTGGGACTGGCATGAGAGGAATTCTGTATGCCCCTTCCAACTCCAGAGGTGCCCATGTGGAGGGGCGACGTGTCTTGACACTCACTGGGTGAATGAAAGCAAGGTATAAGAGGACCTATTCCCAGAGATGGGGGGGGGGGGCGGCGGCCAAGGAGCACGACCTTTTTGGAGGAAAACCTGAATATAGATCACTTGGTGTAACCAGAATATCCTGTCACGAGAGCAGGGGCTACAGCGTGACTGGCTGGCCACCAGCTGCCACTCTAGCCATCACTTCTTCCCGAACTGCATTTGTGACAGACCTGAGCTTTTTGTATTGATATACAGACGCTCAATTACCTTCTCTTCAACTTGTTTTGCCATTCAGCATCTCATTCCCTCTCAGACAATCCCCATTAGGATACAGCCTAGCAATTTTCGGCCTCGGCCTTTAGCTCATTCCAATGATGTCTCTCTGGCACAAGGCCTCCCAAAGCAACAGGAGCGTGCAAGCCCCAGAAGTTTCAAGATACCCTTAGCAGCAGCCATGACAAAACTCACAACTGTGACACTCCCTGCATATAGAGTGCTTCAGCCCTTACCTCTGAACTCCTTAACTGGCAAAGCAACTCACATGAAAGGATTGCTAGAGTGCTTGCAATATTCTTTCCTTCTTAAACAGTAGGTCTGAAAACTTAACTTTGTGGACAGGAAGGGCTACTAATTAGCAGCCTCAATAATTAATGTGGTGAATTATGAATCTCACATGGTATATTACCACTTGTTTCATTGGCAGAAAAGTAACAACCTATAGTAATTAACTAGTTTTGAAACTATGCAGGCCTGTAAGACGGAGCTCTTCCGCCAGGCGTATGAGTAGGAGCCGCCACTGTTACTGGGATTACCATCACCGTTCTACAGAGAGTATTACCACCGGAAGACCGTGTGACATCTAAACTGGGCCCGAGCCTTCCCCTGCTATGCAGAACATGGAGTCTGTTTTTCCTCTCTCTCTTGCATCCGGAATGGAAGTGAATTCTTAAATTGTTTTTATGTATTTTAATACTGTAATTTATATGCACTTTGTGCTCGTGTAAGCCGCCCTGAGCCCGCTTGTGGAAAGGGCGGGGTATAAATGTAATGAAAATAAATAAATAAATAAATATGGAACCTATAGGTGTACAAGAGCCAGAGGGCAGGAAATGTTTGTGAGAGTACACACCAACAAGCTGGTCTTTAGTATCTATAATTCAAATGCATGATGCTGCCCCACATTTATGTCAGCTCAGTGGCGAATGAGTGTAATGATTTAGAATGCAAAGCAAGTCACAATGTTTTCTTTCCTCCAGAATTTTAAAGCTAGGCTGCCTTAGGCTGTTTCAACACAGGGGACAGGAAAAGCCACCCCCCGCTGTGGAAGCAGCAATGGGCAGAGTGGAGGCAGGCAGGGTCAGTGTCCTTCCACAGTGTCCCTGTAATGCTGGCTGCTATGCCCATTCCCCCATCACGCTGGGGCAGAAGTGATGATAATACAACAGTCTTGCCGGGGCCCCCCCATGGTTCCCCCCCCTCCCACACACATACAGCTAAACTGTAGCTGTGAACTAAAGAGATGCCATAAAGGGCTGAAAGGGGAGGGAGAAATATGGAGTTTAGCGCCAGAATTTTGAAGGCGGAGCTTAACTCCTCCCTGGATTGGCTGTGAGCAGATCTTCCACAGGTGTATGGCACCTGCAGCCACCCTGCCATTTCCCCTTTAAGCCAGAGAGTTTGGGGTTTGCTTGGTCACATGAGAATTTAGAAAACCTGCTACTGTCACCTAATAATCTAAAATATTTTCTCAGCCCTAAGCAAAACCATTTCCTAAATTGTGTAATTTCTAGTCATTTCAGTCTTTTTTCAGTAGGGGTGGGATAGTTTCCTCTTTAACAAGACAACAGCAGTATTTATATCACTCTTTCCCCTAAGTGCTCAAAGCTTTGATTATATTTTATCACACTAGGAGAAAAATCATGTGAGCTAAGGCTGTGTTATTATCGCCATTTTACTGGTCTTTTAAATGGAATATTGAGGACGTACTCCCTGCTGATTTAGTCCATTCAGATCAGCATGAACTGAAAATACACTTCTTCTTCTTCTTCTTCTTCTTCTTCTTTTGCCAGAGTGCTACATCTATGAGGTTACTGGGAACCAAGGACAGATGAATTTGCATTGTGTCACTGAGGAACGCAGACACATTAATATCCCACTTAAAAGCTATAGAACACAAAGTGAGTATCAAAACGCTGTAGAATGTAGGATGGTGGTTGCATGAGACTCCTGACTCCTGGACTAATATGTTTGTGTGCTCCTTGTTTCAGGATGGTTCCTCCCCCACCTATTAACAAGCCCCATGTCTGCCTCTCCACTACACTCATCATGAGCAGCATGGTGCTGATGGATGCCTATCTGGTAGAACAGAACCAGGGCTCCAGGAAGCTGGGAATCTGCATCATGGTATCAGTGGGGGACATCTGCTTCCTGGTCGTGCTCAGGTATGTGGCAGTATGGGTTGGGGCTGAGGTGAGGACCGCCAAGCGAGGCTATGCCATGATCCTTTGGTTCCTGTACGTCTTTGTGCTGGAGATCAAAGTCTACTTCATCTACCAGAACTACAAAGCAGACCGTAAAAGCTTGGACCTCATTGCCCGCAAGGCCTTGACACTCTTGCTGTCCATCTGCATCCCAGCCCTCTATGTACTGCTAGTGGCCACCGAGCACATGGAGTATGTCAGGACGTTTAAGAAGAAGGAGGACTTGCGCAACCGTCTGTTCTGGGTCATTGTTGACATGCTGGATGTGCTGGACATCCAGGCCAATCTCTGGGAGCCCCAGAAGAAAGGGCTGCCCATCTGGGCCGAAGGTCTGATGTTCTTCTACTGCTACATCTTGCTCTTGGTCCTCCCTTGCGTCTCACTGTGTGAGATTAGCATGCAAGGGATCAGCATCGTGCCACACCGCATGATGCTCTACCCAATGCTGAGTATGCTCACCATCAACATCACCACCATCTTCATTAGGGGAAGCAACATGGTCTTCTTCAGGGACATCCGGGTCTCTGGTATCTTCATGGGAAAGAACGTCCTGGCCATCGTACTCAAGGTGTGCATGTTTGTGCAGTACAGGAAGCATCTGCACTATGTGCCAGCAGGATCCGGCACAGCAGAGCCTCAGCACAACTTCACTTCTTCCCAGCCACAGCCTGTCATGCATCTACTGAAACCCCAGAACCAAACTCCCTGCCCTGAGGGGCTAGCCCAAGAGAACACATGACATGCTGTGTTCTTTGTGTGTGCCTGCCAAGTGATGAGTGACACTATAGCCTGTGATCATTCGGGATCAAACGCAAAGAAGAACAGAGTCTGCGGAGCCCCACATAGCCAGTGCTGGCCCCTTCAGAAAGTGTGCAAGTGACCCTCCTTTCCCCCTTGCAGAGATGTGCCACTAGCTGTGTCCTGGAGTCGTCCTGGGCTGGAAAAGAACCCCTCCGTAGTGGCACAGAACCAAATGCAACCTTGGCCCTAGTGAGCAAGCTCGCAGGCTATAGAGACTTGTGGGCAGGTCCCTGGATAGTAGCAGCCACAGGATTGGTTATCTACTCAATTAACAGCAGGCAACAGCAGATGAGCTCCTTCCTTTGACTCTTGTGTACTTATTTCTATAATGGAAGTGTTCTGGAACATGTTCTGTTGCCTGGGGTATATTTGCTCCTGGGACTTCCAAATGTCTCAGGAGACTTTTCCCTCCCTGATTTAGGTAGGGGAAACACCTATTTGGCAACTATTCTATAATTTTCTAGTCTGTGGGGGTAGCCTTCCTTTATGGGATGGTTAAAAAAAAAACACTGCCCTTGCTGCCTGCCCCCGCCCTTAAGTTCCTCAGGAGTGCAGAGGGACGCTTTGGGTGAGGCTCTAGGGTTTCCATCAGCGGCCTCAGAGCCACCTTGGCCCCCTCATGGAAACATGCTGGGTCATGATCCCCCCCTTTTTAAAATTGAGATGTTTCTCTTTCCAATAAAATGAAGGCCAAGCCTTGAGGTTTCCCAGTGTCTGTGTGTGCAGCTGCTTTGCCAGCATTTCCAGTGATCAAGACGAAGTTTCTTCCTGGGGTTGTCCAGGTGGGTAAGAAAGATACAGGCCCAACAACAGGAAGCAAAGTGGATTGAAAAATGGCTTCATCCTTTCATCCCAAGATTGTGTACTGCTCAATTTTAAAGGTGTTCTAAAAGTACATGATTTAAAATTACATTTTAAATTTCCACTTACATTGATCAGAGGTTGAGGAAGGCCAATTTTTCATATAAGACCAAGAGGGCGGCACAGTCTTTCTCCTCAAGCAGAACCTGACAGTGCCCTTTTAAGTAGGTTGAGACAGCTGTAACTGCGGCTGGTCTCAGGGCCAAAACAGACAATTAACTTTGCCATGAGTCAAGATGGGACTCCCGCGACCCGACTGTGATCCTATCATAGCCAGATGGCAGCTGTGGAGCACTGTTCCTGAGCTCAGATTTGATCAGTCCCACAGCACAGGGCAGAAGGGCCTTCAGGCTCCCCTCCATGCCATTCTATCTATCCAAAATGGCCCAGAGGGTTGTTTTTTGCCCCATTGTGCGGCTGCATGTCCAGTCAACACACGTGCCAGTGCCTCCAAAAGGTGCACCCCAAACTTTTGGCAAAACGTATCTTCTAGTTTGGCCCCCAGAGAATAAAGGAGAAGTGCCTAGTAAGGTGGTACCACTTACCTGGCTAACTTCTTCTGGGGTTTTCAATCTATGTTAGGTGAGCAGAGACTCAGAAGGACAAAACTCCTGCATCTTCTTCTCTCCCATAATTTTATTAAAAGATTTTTTTAAATTGTGCTTGCAGCCTGATCTTAGGCATGTCTCCTCAACACGTTCAATTGGATTGACCCTCAGTAGTGCAAAATCGCTTATTAGGGCCAACCAAAACATCACTAAGTAATTAGATTAGTGATTTCCCATCATGCCCTGAGGGTTTCCAGTTCCCATCTGGGAAATTCATGGAGACTTGAGAGTGCCGCCTGGGGAGGTCAGGGTTCAGTGATGTGAGGAAGCTCTGCAGGGATATGATGCCATAAAGTCCACCCTACAAAGCAGCTGTTTTCTCCAGGGGAACTGATCTCTGGAGATCCACTGCAATTCCAGGAGAACTCCAGAACCCACTTGAAGGTTGGCATCCTTACCCCTCACCTTTTAAAAAACACTGCAGTGCCAAGCATGAAGATGAGTTCCCGTTCCAAGTGAAAAGTTTGTTCACTATTCTGAAATGTTTTGGTCAGTTCTAACGAGAGTCATGCTACTGCTTCCAACCTTAGTTTAAACAAACCCATTAGCAATAAGTCTTAATCCCCACAACACCCCATTTTTAATAGCCCTTCTACCCATCAGCCTTCCTCTAATTTTGTTGCATGCACATAGATTCCTGCCTCTGATGTTTCCATAGAAGAGAGAATTTTTGATAGGCATAACTTTTCTTTCCCTGCAGATAGATCAAGATGGGTAGTTGTGTTGGTCTGTCTGTAGCAGTAGAAAAGAGCAAGAGTCCAGTAGCACCTTAAAGACTAACAACATTTGTGGCAGGGTATGAGTCACTGCTCACTTTGGGAGTCCCTTCTTCAGCTCATACCCTGCCACAAATTTTGCTAGTCTTTAAAAGGGCTACTGGACTCTTGCACTTTTCTTTCCCTGTGTAACAAGAGGAAGCTCTTGGTCCCTCTTCTATACAAATGAATGTATGCAGCTGCCTTATACAGATTCAGCCCACTGGCCTATTTGGTTCAAGATCCTCTACTCAGGCTGACAGCAGCTCTCCACGGTCTTAAGCAGAGCATCTTTCTCAGCAGCTGCCGCCTTTTACCTGGGGATGCCAGGGATTGAACCCGGGACCTTCCTCAGGCAAAGCCACAGCCTTTCCCTGAAGTCTGGAGATCAAAGCAACAGTATTAAACCAAAAGAATTAGGTCCTATAAAATGACATCTTAACTCTTTTGTTTCCCGTGTTCTTAACAATCCACAGAACTGAGGGTAACAGTCAATGTTCCCTCTAAGCTGAGTTAGTGTGAGCTAGCTCACTGTTTTTGAGCCTCTGGCTCACACATTTTCGTCTTCGCTCAGGAAGGATGGCTCCAGAGCAAACCAATTTATGCAGTAGCCAAATCACCTGCTCACAACTTTCATGCCAGTAGCTCACAAAGCAGAATTTTTGCTCACAAGACTACACAGCTTAGAGGGAACATTGGTAACAGTAGTACAAGCTGGCCACGGAACTGGAATTTGCTGAAATGCCTCCTTTCCCAAGGTCTAGTGTCCAGTAATGAAAGCATAGTCTTTATGTAGAGACAAACATGGAGTACATTTTAAAAAGGAAATTTTTTAAATTATAGGTAAGGTCTGCATCCACACATTGTCGGATATTGCGCTATCGTTATGTCATAGCAATCGTTGCAGCTGGAGCGTCCCGTGTGAACAAGACAATTCATGAGGTGAATGACTGCAATAGTGCCAAGTATGCCAAAGCAGGGGTACCCAACCTTTTTGAGCCTGCAGGCACCTTTGGAATTCTGACACAGAGTGCTGGGCACCACCACAAAATGGCTGCCACAGGAGGAGAAGCCAATCACAAAATGTTGGGGGGGGGGGTTGAGGTTATATTTAACTCTTAATAGTAACTCTTCAGCATTTCAGGCAGAAGCTCTGTTTAACAGGATACCATTTAATCTGCACAGCGAATCAGAAGCCCTGCTGGGGAAAAGGCCCACTTAGCCCCAACCACTTTATAAAGGCACTTGGGCAGGCACCGGGAAAGGTGTCCGCGGGTGCCAGGGTGCACACAGGCACCCTGTTGGGGACCTGCGTGCTAAAGAGTTACAAAGGATGATAGAGTTAAGAAAGAGTTTGCAGGAGAGGCCATCTGCCTCCTGGTCATGTCTGGGAAGAAGAAGCTGTGGTGGTGGTATTAAGATGTCTGTTGCCATTGTTGCAATTAGGGTCTCTAAGCCCAAGTTGTATTGTATCTAAATAAACCTGTTGAGTTCCTTCACAAGTAGTTGATTTCAGTTCTTTGGGGAATGTGGAGTATCTTCCTAAGTTCTCATTATAACACCAGTATAACGCAATATCCAGTCACCTGTGGATGCAGCCTAGCTGTGGTATTCCTCCAAGGAAAGCTGGGATGCATCCTTTTATGAGGATGCAGAGATTTCTCTATCGGACAATCCTAGGCGGCCATGGAACTACGACTCCCAGAGTTCTGTGTGGGAAACAATGACGGCTAAGCAGGTTACATTTTCAGCATAGCTACACTTGCAACCCTGCATTCTAACACTCAATGCCAAACTGGCTTCCACACTGGTGTAACATCCTATTTTGTGATGTCTCAGTGGCATATCACTGCAAACATTGCATCTTAAGCACATATGCATTGGTCTGGTAGGACCTCATAATCCTTATTCCTGTGGAGATACATTTGAAAGGGAGGGCTTTATTTTAAGGTCACTAAAACCAGAAAGTAATTAAAAAGGAACATAAAATTCCTGCTGTTTTTTTGCCGTCAGATGTCATGACTTCAAAATCAAATTAATGCTTTCGAGGGTATGACTCATGCTTTTGAATAATTAGCTGCTCTAAGGCATTGAAACACCTACCACTGGACACAGTCTTGCTGGGATTCTACCAGCCTCTGAAGAGATGGAAAAATTTAGTAAAAAAGAGGCCCAAACTTCAGAAGTTTCAATAGAACCTGTTCTGTCAGAAGTACCCTTAAGTGTAAGTTGGGTTTAACATGTTTCCAACAATAAAATACCACACCAGGGCAATAGTTTCAGGTCTCGTGCATGAGAGAATTTCTTTGAGAGGCTCATCTTTTTCAATCTATCCACTTGTCATACTCGGTGTCAGGCATCACAAACAAGTATATCAAACTGCCTTAGAGTAATCCACACCATCCATCTATTTTGCCCAGTACTGTCTATTCTGGCTGCCAGAGACCCTCCAAGGCCTTCTGCCAACCTGCTGCCTGAGTTTCTTGACTCACCTGAGATTGAACCTGAGACTTCCTTGCATACAAAACATAGGGCTGGATCTGACCAGCTTTTCTGGTGGTGAAAAAGGAAGGAAGGGTCCCCCCTTGGACCACCAAATAAGGTTACGTGGGGGATCATGTACAAAAGCCATGTGCAGTGGGGGCTATGGGAAGGAAGGGAACTGGGCAAGGTTGAGTAAAAAAGCTGGCTGAATCCACCACAGCATAGGGCTGGATCTGACCAGATTATCTGGTGGTGAAAAAGGAAGGAAGGGTCCCCCCTTGGACCACCAAATAAGGTTATGTGGGGAATCATGTACAAAAGCCATGTGCAGTGGGGGCTATGGGAAGGAAGGGAACTGGGCAAGGTTGAGTAAAAAAGCTGGCTGAATCCACCACATAGTTTTATCATCTATCCTCTCCACAGATTTTCTGGAAGGCTTCTCAACTCCCAGCAGCTTTGGAAATTCCCCTGCTCTTAAGATAAGCAGCCACTGAAAGCAATCCCAATACTAAGATCCCCTTCGTTTACTGGTAACTGTGACCATAGAGCTCTGTAGTCTCTGTCACCCCAAAGGGCCCACTGGATGATACTAAAGGAAGGAGGCCTTACAGCTTCCATCCCCCCATAAAAGGTGTCTTACTGCCACTCCTTCCGACAGCTGAGGCAGCTGCTGGTACTGGAGCATGAATGGGCTGCTGGTTGGGCCTGGGCCTTTGCATCAGCAGCACAGACAGAATACCCAAAGCTCAATGGAACCCAAGTGCAAGAGCTAATACATGGGACTAGTCTGGCAAACACAGACACTTGAGTCAACACTCAGGCAAATTAACTTCTCTGTGCAGTAATGTTTACATTTGCAAGCAAACATGTTGATTGCTGAAATTTATCAAGTGTAGACTAAGGCCTAGTTAACTGGGGATTCGCTTAGAAAATTTTCAAGGATGCATCTTGAATGAGTAGCTTAAACAAATGGCATCAGTGAAGAACCAGCTTCTTTTATGCCTCCTTGCACCCAAACGCCTGTTAAACCACACTGTCCTGGGTCTTTCTGGATGATCCATTTACAACGTCACAAGTGCAATCAAGGATGCATCTTGAATGAGTAGCTTAAACAAATGGCATCAGTAAAGAACCAGCTTCTTTTATGCCTCCTTCTTGCACCCAAACGCCTGTTAGACCACACTGTCCTGGGTCTTTCCAGATGATCCATTTACAACGTCACAAGTGCAAAAAGTTTTGTTCACCACGGCTTCTCTCCGAGAACCATGTTATCTATGATGGAATCACAGTTTCTCAGTGCTCATATCACAGAATACTGCTGCTAGGGAAAACACAGTTCATACCTTAGCTGGGAGGTCGATGTGATTTGGAGTGCAGTCAGAAATTGAGTTGTCATCAGAGATTTGTCATGGACATCTATTAGCTGGTGCTCATGACATCATTAATGAGTGACATCCCATCCCCGTGCCTTACTGAGACACCATGCAGCCTGCAAAGAGAGAACCAGAACGGAAATATGCTAATTTCAAGGTAGCCATATAGAGAAGTTCCTTCCTTGTCAGTTTCACTCCCATCCACTCCCTGTCTTGCAAAAAGCTTTAGACTCACCCATCAGGATTTATTCAGACAACTCCATTTTGGCTCAGTATTACAATTTTTGAAAGCTGAGCCCTCTCCTCGTGTATGGAAGAGAACATCTTAACCTGTCCCCCCTTCAATGTTTCCCTTTCCCAAATTTATTGCCTGTGTACTAGATTACATCCTACTGTATTTGACCAATGACTGAAAAAAACCCCAAACTATTCTGCAAAGCTAAAAATATAGGACTTGCCTCAAACTGATCATCTGGATAAGCCCAATGTGTGTTGTAAAATGGAAGTAAAATTAAGTAATGGAATGTAATAGTTTCTGCTGCTGTGCTGTGTACAACTCTGCCTGTGTACATTCACCTATCGGTTTGAGGAACTGGGGATTCAGACTGTAATGTGCATGTCGCACCCAGAAGTAAAATTAAGTAATGTAATGGTTTCTGCTGCTGTGCTGCATACAACTCTGCCTGTGTACATTCACCTATCAGTTTGAGGAACTGGGGATTCAGACTGTAATGTGCATGTCGCACCCAGACTTATCCTTTCTCACAATCACTCTATAAGGCTGGTCACTATTACTCCCATTATCTATATTGTACTGGGCATTCTGACAGCTTAGTTCATATATACATTTGATTACTCTTCCTTTGCTCAGAATACACTTGACTGGCAGCTGAATGTATGAACTGACTCCAGTGAAAGCATTTAAAGAAAGTGCTTTTAAAGATCTGTCTGTAGGATCTGTGATTTACACAATCGAATTATTATGCGTGAACTGGCTCTTGATGACCGCCACCTAAACTCCAGTGGGCTGACCCCACTGAAAAACACTGGGTTTGGGAAGAGCTGTGATAAAATGTAAGTTCTGTCTGCAGTGCTAATATCCATGGTGGCCAATTTATATATGCAAGTCACTGCAATGTTGCAATCGTCAAGTAATGAAGATATATGGGCAAAAGTAAGAGAGTGAGCTGCCCCGCGCCACCCTGAGACTTCGAGCTGATCAAGGATGCATACATACCTGGCACTCCAATGCTCTCTTGAACTGAGGTATGCTATTAAAGCCGTTATTTGAACAAGTGCGGCTCCACCACAACAAGAAGTATTAGTGCCAAAATTGCAGCTTGTTCTCCATCCAAGTCTAGTTGACATACGTGGGTTTCAGCTGAAATCGATGCTCTTGAGGTCAATGGGACTGAAGCAGCTAAAACCTCAGCCCCACCGCAGCTTAACAGAGCGGTGGATCAGGCTTTGCATCTGGCAAGCAATATGCTCAAGTGGAATCAATCGCCTGCACGTGCCAGTGAGTTTGCACATGCCCGATGGGGCGGATGTTATTAAGCAGAAGCCTGGCCTTTCCATTTCCCTTTATGCCTCAGGTGAGTCAGGGCTGCAAAGCACAATAAATCACCTGAACCATGCTCATGGTTGGCAGGTAGCAGAATAAGGTCTCCAGCACAGGCCATCAGGTGCACTCATCCAGCTGGGGAGATGCTGAAAGGGGTGGGGTGGAGGGGCTAGATAAGTCCCTCTCTCCCCCCTGCAGATAACATTGAATGAGTAGTGGGTGGATTCAACCAGGGATCTCCAACAGGTAGCTTGTGAGCAACCTGTAGGTTGCTGGCTGCTGCAGAGTAGCTCATGGATTCCTTAGAAGACCCAGGAAAAGCTTGCGAGAAGATCCACTCGAGACTTTAAAAAAACCTTGCTTTATTTTGTAGGGTTTTCCTCTCTGCTGTTCATTTCTGGTGATCTTCCTAGCCCGTGGACAAAATTTGGTAATGTGCCTCTGGGGATGGAGGAATAGCTTAGAATATTTTTCTATTACTCAGAAGCAGCCCTCACAAAAAGGTTGTCTGTCACTGGAATCAATGAAAGCTTGTAGCCCTCCATGGGAGGCCTAGCCTCATCCCAGGTACTGGTTAAAGAATAAATTATGGTGCCTTTAACTGAATAATGGTTGAAGACAAATTTTAATCAATCACTGCGCAAGAAAAGGGCAGTGTTCTTTACCAGGGCAAGGAGGCTATTTTGGGTCTGGTACTTTATAGTGATCTAGGGTTGCCAACCTCCAGGTGGGGCCTTGAGATCTCCTGGAATTATACCTGATCTCCAGTTTAGAGAGAACAGTTCCCTTGGAGAAAATGGCTGTTTTGGAGGGTGGACTCTATGGTATTACACCCTGCTGAAGAGCCATTATACCCTGCTGAAGAGCCAGTTTGGTGTAGTAGTTAAGAGCGCGGACTCTAATCTGGAGAACCGGGTTTGATTTCCCACTCCTCCACAGGCAGCTGCTGGAGTAACTTTGGGTCAGTCACAATTCTCTCAGAGCATTTCTCTCAAGAGCAGTTCTCAGTCAGAGCTCCCTCAGCCCCAGATGCCCCACAGGGTGTCTGTTGTGGGGAGGGGGAGATTGTAAACCGCTCTGAGACTCCAAGTGAAGGGCGGGGTATAAATCCAATCTCCTCCTCCTCTCCCCAAACCCCACCCTTCCCAACTCCCCCCTGAATCTCCCGGAATTTCCCAACCTGGAGTTGGAAATCTTATTGTGTCCAGGGCTGAAATGGAGATTAATAAAGAGGGTCTTTCAGTTTTACAAAGAGTGGTAGCTTCTGTGTATTCGTAATCACCTTACACTTCCTTTTTGCAAAAACATATCAATACTTGGTCATATGCACAAGTTATCAAGATTTAGTTCATTAATTAACCACTGATCAATTAAAGGAGATGATTAATTAGAAAAACAGTCCTTAATTGAAAGCCCTATGCTGTCTATTTTCATGGGAGAGATTAGAACACAGCTGCAGTCTAACCATACACCCGTTTAATAGAGAATTTAACCACCTTTGCTTCCCTCAAGGAATCTAGTGGGAGCTGCAGCTTTGTGCACATGCTGAGACTTTTCATTGCATCTGAAGAAGTGGGCTATAGTCCATGAAAGCTTACGCTGGAATAAGATTCAGGTGGGGTAGGCGTGTTGGTCTGAAGCAGCAGAACAAAGTTTGAGTTCAGTGCCACCTTAAAGACCAAAAAAGTTTTATTCAAGGTACAAGCTTTCGTGTGCACACACTTTTTCAGATATAATTAAAGGGAAGTTACCAGTGCATACATATAGGTAGAGGGTGAGCAGTAACTTAGCATATAGCATAACGAATGGTTACCATTTGTTTGGGTTTTAATGGGGGGGACATAGTGAGGGAAATAAATATGTCAAAATTGGAGATTGATAGGCAGATGTATCCTTAATTGTGGCATGCTGAGAGTAATTAACTGAGACCCTGTTGTTACACTCCATCCACCTCCTCTCAAGCATGGAGGCGACCTTATCGAGAATATAGATGTAAGGGCTGAATGATGTCAGCATATGTAGTGAGATAAGAAACCACTATCCCTGTTAAGTCCTGGGGGTTCCATTGTTCTCTGTGTTGTAATGACTTGCAACTCAGCAATTTTCCTTTCTAATCTGTTCCTGAAGTTCTTTTGTAATAGAACAGCTACTTTGAGGTCCCCCTTTGAATGTCCTGGAAGGTTGTTCTAAAGGTTTCTCAGTCTTGCAATTCTTGATGTTAGATTTGTGACCATTTATCCTTTGGCATAGGGTTTGACCTGTTTGCCCTATGTAGAGAACCAATGGGCATTGTTTGCGTTTAGTGGCATATGCAGTGTTACAAGATGAGCATGTGAATAAGCCTAAGATGGTGTAGTTGATGTTGTTAGGTCCAGTGATTGTGTTGTCTAGGTGTATGTGGCAGCAAAGTTGACATCTAGGTTTATTGCAAGCTCTGGTACCAGTGTCCATGTTCAAATTAGATATTGTATTATTGTGGTTGAGGAGTTGTTTGAGATTGGGGGGCTGTCTGTGCACAAGAAAAGGTTCCCCCCCAGTACTTGCAAAAGAGAACTGTCATTATTCAGTAGAGGTTATAAGTCGCCGATGATGCATTGAACTGTTTTGAGTTGAGAGCTGTATGTGACCACTAGTGGTGTTCTGTTATTGTCTCATTAGGGCCTGTCTTGCAACAGGTTTTCTCTGGGTACCATTCTGGCTTTGTTAATCTGTTTCTTGACTTCATCAGGTGGGTACTTTAGTTCCAAAAAGTTTTGTTGTAGATCCCTCAGGTGAGAATCTCTGTCTGTAGGATTGGAGCAGATCCTAGCTGTATATAGTGGATCATTTGGTATGTTTAGGATGGTGGCTGGAGGCATGTAGGTGTGTTTGTTAGTCAATAGGTATCCGGTATAAGGTAGTGTCTATGCATCCATTGTGTACTTTTACAGTAGTGTCCAGAAAATGAATTTCTTGCATAGACTGGTTATTGTCAGGTTGATGGTGGGGTGAAAGTTGTTAAATGCCTGGTGGAATATGTCCAGGACTTCTTTACCATGTGTCCGAACAATAAAATGTCATCAATGTATTGCGGGTATAAGAGAGGTTGGCGTTTAGGAAGCGTTTCTCCAGTCAGCCGTAAAGATGTTATCATACTGTAGGGCCGTGTGGCTGCCTATGGCTGTGCCTTTGATCTGAAGGAATAAGTTGTAACCAAATCTGAAGTGGTTATGGGTGAGAACGAAATGGCACCGTTTGCTGCAACAGACGAACACGCTTAGGCTTCTGAGATTTTCTGCTCGTGTTCCTCAGCTGCTTTGTTGAAAACACTGCCCAGGTTTCTTATAATAGTGCGGGGGGAGAATTAGGCAGACATGCTTGACATCATGGTACAGGTACCCCACCTTGCCCTAACGACCTCAGTAGTATGCTGCCTCCTTCAATGGCTCACGTTGGTTCCCACTTACAAATCTCCATCTGTGCTGTGTGCCTGCCCATCTCCCGCTGGCCTAATCAGGAGTGACCTGCTCTAGACACTGTGTTTGGTGCCCTGGCAGCCCTTGGCCAGAAACAGGCAGGCTGTGCACTAAGGCTAGGAAGATCAGTCCCTGAAAGATTTCTGTACTGCTGGCTTTCCCCCAAAGAGCAGGGCAAAGAGCTGCCTGAGCACCCTAGTCAGCCAGCCGACAGGGGAAAGGATTTATGGAGTGCTCTCCCACTTGCATGGCCAGGGTTAATGCATAGTGCTAAATTACTGCAGACGCTCACTGCTCCTGGCTCCTTTTAAGGACTGCTTGTTCACCCGACGTAGCAGCAATCACGCTGCATCGTGTAGGCCCTCCATCACAGGGCAGCATCTGGCTCACTTGCTAGCTCCGCAGAGGGCCTAGCTCACAGGCAGCTGAGTTGTCAAAGACCTTTTTCCTGAGGACTAATGAGAAGTAATAGGTTCTTTGTGCACAGCCTTTGTTCAATGCACATTGCTTGTAAAGGAGCATGTTTGGCCACACAAAGGCCCTGCATGGGCTTGCCAACTCTGGCCAGGGGAATTCCTGGAGATTTGGAGGTGATGCCTATGGAGAGGGGGATTTCAGGGAAGAATTTTACCCAGAATCTGTGGTATATTATAAAGTCTGCCCTCTGATGCTGCCATTTTCTCCAGGAGGAATGATCTCTGTGGTCTGGAGGTCAGTTGTTATTCTGGGAGGTCTCCAGGCCCCACCTGGAGGCTGGCAACCCTGGCACCTGCAGTTTGGCTTCTGAAGCTCTGGACTGTACCCTTATGGGGTGCTGTGAGCTGCATGGAAGAAGAATAAGAGGTCCATGTGGCCACTGGGGGCCTAGTTCTTTAATAATCGATGGACAGCGTCAGTGGCCTGGGCCAACCTTACTTTCTGCAACACGTGTTCTAGAAATGCCTGTAGCCACACACAGGAACCAGCATAGGACCAGAATGTACTGGACTCCATTGGTGACTGACATCATCTAGTGCTACCTACCAAATGTCATCTCCCCAAAATTTATAGTGAAGTATAGTGCCCAGATCACGTTTTACTCTGCTCTGGTTAGACCTTACCTAGAGTATTGTGTTCAGTTTTGGGCACCACAATTTCAGAAGGATATAGACAAGTTGGAACGTGTCCAGAGGAGAGTGATGAAGATGGTGAGGGGTCTGGAGACCAAGTCCTATGAGGAAAGGTTGAAGGAGCTGGGTATGTTTAGCCTGGAGAGGAGACAACTAAGAGGTGATATGATAACCATCTTCAAGTACTTGAAGGGCTATCATATAGAGGATGGTACTGAGTTGTTTTCT
>NW_015175982.1:856976-877762 GCF_001447785.1 Gekko japonicus
TGATCTGGGCTGTGCCACCAGAGGCCTACTAGGCCCAGGGAGTAGGGCTGCCAAGCCGCGGCGGGGGATCCGTGCGTCTTCACAGGATCCCTGCCGCGGGGGACAGTGATATGCATTGCACCGCCGTCGCCAGGATGTGACGCTACTCGTCGCTCTGGCAACGGGGCTGTTTGGAGTCCCGTTGCCAGAGCGACGCATAGCATCACATCCTGGTGACGGCAGTGCAACGCATATCGCTGTCCCCCGCGGCAGGGATCCTGTGAAGACGCACGGATCCCCCGCCACGGCTTGGCAGCCCTACCAGGGAGCCTGGCTAGCAGTAGATGAGGCTGGGCCTACAACTCCCAGAAGCCCCTGAGAGGTTTTGGAGCCAAAATTGACCAATAAGAAAAGAGGAGGGCTTAGAATAAAAGATCTGGTACAACAGGAAAAGCTGTTCTTCTTCCCAGGGGACAGAGCCAGAAGGGACTGAGGCTGCTGTAGGGAAGAGACCGTCATCCTGAGGGAAGGGTGAGCAGTCTAGTGCCACTTGGAATAGTGAGCTAGGGACTATTTAGACGCGTTAGGGCATTTGTTTTGTTTTCTTTTCACCCACTTACTGTTATATTTCTGCACCTTGTTTGTTTGACCTCTTATAAAATAAACTATTTTTATTGTTCACTCTGCCTGGTCCTTATGCCTATTATTCAGCCAAAAGGCCTGGGAAGGTGCTCTGGGCCTTCTCAGAGGAGCCTGGAACCAGAGTGGTGGCAGGTCAGGTGACACTCCACCTGAGCCATGACAGGAAGTTTTCAAACAGAGGCTAGGTGGCCATCTGACAGCAATGCAGATTCTGTGAACTTAGGCAGAGAGAGTGCAGGAAGGGTTGCCTCAGTGCTTAGTTCTCGTGGCTCTTTCTTACACGCCCAGAGAAATGGTGATTGCCACTTTGGGGTCAGGAAGCAATTTTTCTCCAGGCTGATTTGGCCAGGGATCCTGGAGGTTTTTTGTCATCTTCTGGGTGTGAAACAGCAGTCACTGCGGGTGTGTGTGGGGGAGGTATTTGTGAATTTCATGCATTGTGCAGGGGGTTGGATTAGATGACCCTGGAGGTACCTTCCAACTCTATGATTCTATGATTCTAAGTGTACACTAGTCCTTATGATTGCATTGTGTGGCTTCTGTTGACTCATCAAAGGAAATGTAATGATGCATTACTGTTGGCTCTTGTGATTCGAAACCAGTCTGGCAATTGAGACACCCACCTGTTTTGGCCAGACAGTCAAAAGCATCCCTGTTTACCTTTGCCTTTAGCAGCTCAATGTAATGGAAGTCTGAAAAACATCAGCCACGCTACTGCAAGAGATGACAAAATGAGAGAGTGGCATTGCCAATGAGCCGGGAGACGGGGACTGGCTTTGGAAGGCTGAGCAGCGAAGTATCAGTAAGAGAGCACACAAGTGCCTTGTGTCTCTCTTCATGTCCAAAAGGGAACTCATGGAAGGAAGGAAGCCCAGCTCAGTGTCGGTTGAACTAGGGCCTAGGCGACCCAGGTTCAGATCCCAGCTCTGCCATGAACTTCACTGGGTGGCCTTGGCCAGTCCTTCTCTCCAAGGATAAAAATGGATAGATAGCCTGAGGTGCTCTCATCCAGACCCAGGGAGCATGTTCTCTAGTTCTGAGTCTCTGCCATAGTGGCTTGATCTGGTCTTAGAATGCAACAGGCAGAACACTGTTCTGTATGGAATTGGGCAAAGGGAGCATGCCAGCCTCCTACCATTTACACTAACTACCACCAGCCTAGAGGCTTCATTCTGCCTTACAAACCAATATCCCTTTTGAGTCCTGTGGGCAAATACTCCATGGTAGCTCACTAGCCTGGGTCAAAGGTTGAGCTATTCCTATTTCAGATGCAGCTTGTGCTTCCACCCTATGCAAATTTCCCTTCAGACTCAGCAAGGGAAGCACTAAGAGCAGAAGTGCTAGTTAGCCTGCAGGCAAACTTCTTATTTCCGAGAACTGAAAATGGCATGAAAGAGAAATCAAAGCTCATGATATGTACTCTTGTTCCTCTATTGTCTCTTCTAAACAAATCTTGCAGGTTTTCTGGTAGTTCTTCTGAGAAATACAAGCACTGTTATTTGGTTTTCTCTTCCAAATTTCAGTTTTTAAGAAGTGTTTATAGTTTGTCTTCTTAAGGAACATTTCAGTACACTCCAGGACACTATTGCTTTTTTTAAAAAGCCCTGTGTGATAAGAGGCAAGGAACAAATGGGTAATGGTGGCTGCATTATACTACTTTTCAGCTCTCTCTTAAACACACTGTTTGCCGTCTCAGCTGCTCACCTGCTGGTTGATGCAACCTGGAACGGAAGGTGCCACTCTGAAAAGAAGACAACCCCCCTTCCTTTAGGAGTCCACCTTTCACAAGCACATGGTGCAAGTACAGGATTTGTGGCCCTAGATAGACACAGAAGCCCTTGCTTGCCAAGAAAGCTACACTTTCTATGCTGAAAACCTCAGAGGCACAGGAGCAGGCTCTGGTTACTGTGTGGTTACATATGTACATACTGTTCATGCTCTGAGGCACTCTTTAAGTATGCCTTCACATGTTATAGGGTGGATACCCTGGCACTCAGAAAGGTGGCTGAGGCCTGACGGCTGTCAGCAACCCCTTGTGTATAAACCAGCGGCAGCCCTGGCACCTTCTGCACCACTTTAATTAAAACTTTCTTTTGCTGTCAAGTTGCAACTGACTTATGGTGACCCCATAGAGTTTTCAAGGCAAGAGAGGTTCAGAGGCGGTTTGCCATGGCCTGCCTCTGCATTGTAGCCCTGGACTTCCTTGGTAGTCTCCCTCCCCGCCAAATGCTAGCCAGGGCTGACCTTGCTTAGTTCTCAAGGCTTGACAAGATTGGGCTAGCCTGTGGGAAATGGGGGGAGCCTGGAGAGTTGAAATGGTTGTGGGACACAGTTGCCTGGCTCTGCTGCAACTACCCACTGCAGGGTGCAGCTTTAACAGTTGTGGCACAAACCACTTGGGTGCATTACCAGGGCTCTTTTTGTAGAAAAAGCCCAGCAGGAACTCATTAGCATAATAGGCCACACCCAACAGCAGGAACTCATTAGCATATTGGGCCACACCCCTGACAGCACAGCACATTAGGCATGTTACCAGAAGTGTGGTTATCCAGCCACACCCACCTTTTGCTTGTTATTCTGTTTACCTTGTTTGTTGTCAAAACCCAGGGCCTTTTTGTAGCAGGAACTCCTTTGCATGTTAGGCCACACACCCCTAATGTAGCCAGTCCTAATGAGTTTCTGCTGTTGGGTGTGGCCTATTATGCTAATGAGTTCCTGCTGGGCGTGGCCAACTTGGGAGCCAGCCGGAACTCCGTTCCTGTGCGTTCCTGCCCAAAAATAGCCCTGGGCATTATTCATCCTACAACACTGAAATAGTTCTCTAGGACCCTTGCCAGAACATGCTAAACGGCTGTCTTCTCCTGTTGGCTTAACAGAACAGCAGCTCATACTTCCTTGAACAGAATCTTGATGACACAACAGCAAAGAGAAATTCTGATTTGGTGTATTCTCTTCACTTGTATGGTGGGTAGGCAATAGCCTCAGTTTTCTTTCTTCCTGCGGAAAACTGCTCATCTTGTATATAGGTGTGAATATCTCCCTCAAATGAAAGAAATGTTAGGGAAGAGAAGGTTGGTAGTAGGAAAACATCATTTTTTAATAAAGGGAATCAGGGTGTAATAAAATGCAGTTGTTCAGCAAGACACTTTTACAAAAGGAATAGGACTGTAGTTTATTGCACTGTTTATTGTATTTATTGCCTTTTTTATGGTATTGTTTTCTAATCTTTGTAATCCAGTCTTACTGCTTTGTTTAAGGCATGTTTCATGCTGGTTTTATTGCACTGTTTGTTTGTTAAGTTTGTAATCTGCCTTGAGTCTCAGCAAGAAAGGTGGACTATAAATAAATAAGTAAATAAATCCAGGCCCATTGCTGTACCTTATGGGAACTTAAGGTTGCCAACAGGCCTGGAGAAAAATGTCCAGCCCCTTTAGTAGAAGTTTAATATGTAGAAATGGGTAGCTGAAGCGTTTCATGCCATGGAGGTAGAGAATGTCAAGTGGTAAGTAACATCCCATTAAAGCTGCTGTTAAAGGAACAGCACATATTTTTGTCTAGGAAGTTGGCAACCTTATTGGCATGTCTGGTGCTGGTATGTGAGTGTATTTAGCTTTTCAAGAAATTTGTCAACCCTATTTTTTCTGTCAAGCTGAAAAGTATCTGGGGAAATGATTGCAGTTTAAAGCTGCCTTATAACATCCCAAAGGTTGATCTACCTGACCAATAACCTTGGTCTTGCTGCACAGTGAATTCACCAGCCATGTAGTGCTTGATCACACCACAGGACACCTCAATGGATTTTTCACTGTGGGCCAAACAACAGTTGGTTCATGTGGACAACCTGACAGGCATTTTGTCACATGGCACTCAAGTCTGGTTTTCTACCATGTAACTCAGCCCTAAACTTTCCTGAACAGTGCGCCAGTTTGTTACATTTTAATTCCGTTTTTCAACTAAAATTGGCTCACAGAATGGCTCACAGTAATAAAAAAAAAGCAAGCGACATTAAAATTCAATGCATATATTCCTCGAGGAAAGGATAAGCAGCCAAGCTGGATACCCAGGTACAAAAGGCAGTGCCTGGCTGCTTCTTGTCCCCCCTCCTCTGATGGCCCCTTTGACGCCAATCGGAAGCTGGAGGCAGTAGGTTCTCAGATGGTGCTTGTTGGCACTGCTGGGGCCTCGTGTTTTTAATGTCTATTTGTGCTACTTGCTTTTGGTGATTTGTTTTCTTCTTAACAGTTGTTGTGAACCACCTTGAGCCTTATTGAACAGAGGTTTTTAAAATAAATAATTTTAAAAGAGTTGCATCTGGGCATGATGAGAAGGTGCTTGGCTACTTCTGGATCTCCCTCAAAAGTCTCATTGATGGCAAGTGCAAGTTGGAGAGTGGGGGGAGGAAGGCTGCCACCTGGATCCATTCATGAAGGAAGGGTACCTAGCTGCTCCCCCCCCCCCATAGCCGTGTTGATAACTGCTAGAGAATTATACTCATCTGTTTTTATAAAGCTCAGGTTTGTTCCAAACCTTGCAAATGGTCTCAAAGACCGCCGAGGGCCACACCCCACAACATTTTGCCTCCACAGGATGGTTCTTGGAATTCCTTAGATGTTAAAATGAATGGCACCACTTCAGATGACAGGTTAGGAATTTCCCCCAAAAAATATCTACAGCGAGGGAACCAGGAAATCAGGGAGTGGGACTGAATGGAATCCTGCATTTGGCTGTGCTACGTTGTTGGGGTTTTTTTTAGCTTGAAGTGAGTCTTTAAAACACAGGACGGTGAAACTAGTAGCAGCCACCATCTGCAGTGGTACGATCTGTTCTGCTACTTCAGTCATCTACCATACATCAGTCAGGCCTGTCTATATGTTCTACCAGATGTAAAATAGCCTTTCACCACATTGTGCTTTTCTTGGTTCTGCTTCGGATGCCCTATTTATGTGTGACATGTGGTGCATTTACTTCTTCCTGTTGGCCTGTCATGTTTAATACTTGTATGACATTCACAAGCCTAGATGACTGCAGCACTAGCATCTCCTTCTCTCTCCTCCCCACCCCCCCTCAGTGGGGACCCAAATAAGCTTACATAATTCTTTGCTCTTCCATTTTATCTTCACAACAACACTGTGAGGTAGGTTAGGATGAGAGTGTCTGACTGGCCCAAGGTCATACAGCAAGCTTTCATGGCAGAGTGGAGATTGGAACCCAGGTCTCCCAGATTCTAGTCAGACACTCTAACCACTATACCACACCACTGTGCCAGTTGCTGTTGGCTTGTATAGGCATGCTAACACCTGCACATGTATGAGCATACATAGTAGATTTAATTGCGCTGTGGGTTTCATGGAACAGTTATATATGTAAGGTTTTTTTCCTTCTTTTTAACATGGAGCCTTAGTCATATAGATATTGGGACTAAATTTCCTATAGAAAAGATGCTGCTAGCATGTAGACACATCCAGGATCAAAACTCCTGCTCCTCTCACCCTTTCTCTTGGGGGTCATGACCCAAAACAAAATTCACCACTGGATTTTCAGCTAATTCACATCTCTGGTGAGAACCAGCAAACTTACAATACAGCAAGAGGGCTCATTAGCTATGTGGCCACAGAAGCTAGGCACTCTTGTGCTCTTCTCTTGTATAGTTCATTTCAGTGTGGTAGCTAATTTGAAGTCTTTTTTCTGTTGATTTAGTGGATGCTAAGCAAATGTCATTCATATTTCTGTAATCTCATTATATGTCATCTGCTGTCTGGAAATTTCAGTGCAGTCGCCAGAGGATTGCTGCTCTGGAACATCCATGGCACGTGCGTCCCTCGTGAAAGCAATAGCCATGAGTGTCTTTTGTCTGACTAGTGGGTCTAGATTTCTGCTCACTCATTTGAATTGTACACCCTTGTAACAAGTATGTTGATCTCTGTCTGCTTTTTTCTTTTGAGTTTGTGGCAAAGCCCACATTCATGGCTGGGCAATACATGGAAAATTCAAACGGTGCTGCACTTCAGAAAACACAGGGCACACTCCATCAGGAAATTCTCTTGTTGCAACCATTATTAAAATGAACTGTCCAGGTAGGGGCTTGCATCTGGACTCAGCCTTCCCCAGCAAGACCCCAGAGCCGAGATACTTGCTTGGTCTGTGGCCACTGGAAGGAAGGCAGAAAGAAGATCTGCCAAAGCAGCAATCAAAGAGAGCCTTCTCTTTGCTCCAGCTGCTGATGTTCCCTGTGCCAGAAGAAGTGGGTTCATAGTAATGACATAAAAGAATGGAAGAAACAAGCTGCGCCTGAGTGTCAGTTGGCCGAAGATCCTCCTGATCTATCTCACAGTGATCTACCCTGCGGGCAAAAGGATCTTACCCAGGATCTCCAAGTCCTAGATGAGGGGTTGACTGCAGCCCAGCAGAACCAAGTCCAAGACCTGTTATAACAGATGCCCTGGGTCTTCTCTAATCAACCAGGTTGGACCACTGTTGTGCCTCATGCTTTTGCCACGCCTGAGGGCCAGGTAGCTTGTACATATTAGTAGCCCGTTCCTTGTAAACAATAGGACACGGTGGCACAGGAAGTGGAAGACATGTTCAGGATAGACATCACAGAAATATTATACAGCGCTTGGCAAAGCCCCATTGTCCTGGTACTCAAACCAGATGGATCCTTACGATTCTGTGTTGACTACAGGGAAGTCAATCAAACAGCCTGGTTCAATGCATACTCCATGCCTAGGGCCAACATCTTAATTGATCAGTTCAGTATTGCTCTGTATCTGTCGGCCTTGGACCTAACAGAGGGTTACTGGTCTCAGCTGAAAAGGTGAAAATGGCCATGCCCTGAGGGCTATTCCAATTTAAGGTAATGTCTTTTGGTCTTCATGGGGTGGCTGCAACCTTCCAATGCCTTGTGGACTGGGTCTTAGCCCACTGCCAAAGTTTCACATGAGCCTATATTGATGATATAATAATCTTTAGCTCTCTTTAATCCACTTACCTACAACATGTCAAGAAGGTGCTTGCAACTCTGGTGGAAGCAGGTTTAAAGGCTAATCCCCGGAAGAGCCGAGCAGGTTTCTGTGAGCTCAAATACCTGGGCTTCCTGGTAGGCAATGGTCAATTAAAACCTTTATTGGAATGGGTGGCATCCTCAGAACAAAGCCTGGAGCCAGTGACTAAAAAGCAAGTGCACTGGTTTCTGGGGCTGGTGGGGTACTATAGTTAGTTCATTCCCCACTTCATGACATTGGCTAGCCCCTTGTCTGATTGTGTGTGGAAGGATCAACCCACAAAGATCCAGTGGATGCTACCCCAACAACAAGCTTTCCAAGCATTGCAAACCACCCTCTCCAAGGACCGTGTCCTGAAAAACTCTGATTTCAGTGGAACATTCATTGTGCAGAATAGCACCTCTGATACGGGCTTGGGAGCAGTTCCATCCCAAGAGATAGAGGGTCAGGAGTACCCCATTCTCTTTATCAATCGGAAATTACTGTCCACTGAGATGAAATATGCAACAGTGTATTATCTTCCCAATAACCCCTTATTCTTTGGCATCTTGTGTGGATGTCTTGGATGAAAGCTCACAGTGCTTGAGTCCTAAGAAGGTATATGTTGTTCTTACTTTTCAGCTTTACAGTTCAGCACTGGGCTGGCTGACAACACCTCAATGCCAACTACATCATCAAGGGTCTTATAAGAAGTGGATTAACTTGCGCAGGCTTCCTAGTGGGGAGCTGTGTCTGGGCATGGGTTTGTGTCTCAACTCAGCCTCCCCTACTGAGGCCCCAGAGATGGGATATCCTGAAGAGCTTTATGCTCAGGAGACCAAAACTTACTGGCGATCCCCGGGCCAAACGATGTCCGGCTGTCCTCAACTAGGGCCAGGGTCTTTTCAGCCTGGTGGAATTCTTTACCTCAGAGGTGTCAAGCATAAGGCCCTGTTAGCCGCAACACTGGGTCTCTGTTTAAGTTACAATGGGGGAATTTAGTTGAGAGACCATTTCTTAATAGGTGCACAAGCTAGGACTCATACTTCCAACTATACCAGAGTTAGAACCCTCTCAAAGTGGCACAGACGACAGACAGGAAATATATTTTATGAAATGTATTAAGAAAATATCCCTAATACTTTCAGCTAATAATAAAAATATCACACACGCACACACCCAAGAGCTAAGAAATAAAGGGGTGAAGCGATCTTAAGAGATCAGAATTAAAGAGGGCGAAGCATTGATGGGGTTATAGTTACCTTCTGAAGAGAAGGGGAGCAGACTGCTTGGCTGGCAAGCAAGTCTGAGAAGACCCAAAAGAGCTGGTACACATCTCAGGAGATTGAACCAAAGATGGCTGGGTTGCTATGGAAGCCCAGATATAGGGAAATTGTGCTTTTGGGGCAGTGGGCACAATAGGGAAATGGTCCAGGATGGACTATGATGGTTGTTAATGGTTCAAAAGGGGTTTTGGACAAAAGAAGTCCAGGTTTGGGAAGGGAAGCCTTTGTTAGTAAGGTGTTGGGTAATTGCATAGTATTGGCTCCGCTAATGGCTAGGCTGGGGTGGCCAAACTGTGGCTCGGGAGTCTCATGCGGCTCTTTCACACATATTGTGTGGCTCCCGGCAGGGCAGCTGGGGAAGCTAAATATCATTCGCAAACAAATATCATTGGACAAATAAATATCATTATCAATATCTGCTTTTACAGCTTTTGTTATTATTTTTGACGGTCACATTGAATGTTAATAAAAAGCAAATCTGCATATTTCCAAGTAAAAACGTGTAATATTTGTTCACGTCTTGTGACTCTCAAACATCTGATGTTTATTCTATGTGGCTCTTATGTTAAGCCAGTTTGGCCACCCCTGGGCTAGGACAACAGTGACGACAATAGATTGTGACCGTGGTTTTCCTGGTATCGAGGGGCAAAGTCCAGAGGTTTGAGTGTGAGACGTAGAGCTGGAATGCAGGTTCGCTGATACCCTTGAGATGATGAAATTAAGACACTGTCCTTTCACGGTGACTAGGGTTGCCAAGTCTGGCATTGTGCCACAGCGGGGGACTCCTGGCTTGCTGCTGTAGCGCGCGCGCCGCACGCACGCCACCCGGAAGTGACATGATGACGCTGGACATGCTGGGGGCGGGGCCACAACCATCCAAGGGAAAACTATAGAGTTTTCCCTCGGATGACCGTGGCCCCGCCCCCAGCATGCCTGGCGTGGTCGCGTCACTTCCGGGTGACGCGCACATCGGGGTGGGGCTCCCCCGGGGCCCGATCCACCGCTGGCGGGGAACGGGCCTCTGGGGCTGGGATTTCCCCGCCCCCCGGGGGGACTTGGCAAGCCTAACAGTGACAGATACGTGCCTGCTGTATCTGTGCCTGATGGCTGAATGATTCAGAGAGACAGTCCTGAGCACATGTCTGGGTTAGTTGGCTTTGCGCACAGAGAGGGCTAGACTTGCCCTTTGCCAGCTCTGGCCCTAACTTGGCCAGGGTACCATCCCTTCACGTGGCAAGAGGAGGCTCAGGCTAACAGCCTGGGGGCTGGAACCAGCCTGTCCAAGTCTCTTATCTGGCCTGCGAGCAACTGGTGCGGAGGAGGGAACAGGACGCTGCTGGGAGGGAGTGGCTTCAGCATGGTGGAACAACCTCACTTGGAGCAGTCAAGCAGAATCCCTTTGCTTCAGTGGCAGCCTCACTGGTAAATTGGGAGCCACTGCAGCTGCATTCATGCCAGCTCAGGGTTCCAAGGCAAGGTCACACGACTCTCCACTCATCCTGTAGATCCATGGATGCTGTTCTGGAGGGCCGCAGGGATTAGCTTTTGTATGTAGGTGGTGCAGATGATCCTCTGCTGAGGCCTGCTGGTGGCCAGCACCACAGCTGTATTCGCATATACACACATGTGGTGGCTGTGCTTTGACCTAAATGTCTTCTAAATGGGGTGGGGGTGGTTCTTTAGCAGTTTCTTCCTCACATTGGGGGCCTAGTCCTGCCACTGGGCATGTGACTCAGTGACCGGGTTTCCCTCTCCCATGGACCACCCAGTGGCCTACAGCTGCCTCATGGTGGGGGGGGGGGCAGTGCTGGCTGGGGATTTCCTTTTATACTGGTTCCTGGGTGGCCAGGGAGGAAGAAGGCAGCACAACAGCAGGCAGTGAGGCTGAGTGCTGCTCCAGGGAAGGAGAGGAAGGACCTGTGGCATATAGCTGGTGTCTTACCACCCCCCAGTTCTGAAGCCTGGGAGGAACTATCGCAGGAAACATGATGGCACGGAGGGCAGAGACAAAACTCTTAAAAGGGGGTGATCACGTGAGTAGTAGCTGTGTAAGAGCCTTCCAGTGATTTTCAATGGTATTTGACCAAGAAAATACCGTGAGTGCTACTACCCCATCTGTCAGATGTTTCCCACACTGCTGCCCTTAGTGCAATCATGAATAATATCATAAAAATAACGTTTTACTAGGTCACCTTGACACACTGTGACACCTTGACGCTATCAGTAATCTGTGGCCTACAGGAAACATCTGTCTTAACACTTCCCTGCTTGATTGCCTGGAAACAATTCACTTTTGCCATAGGTGACTAGTTCTTTACAAGTCTGCCTTAATGGTATCCACCTCAAATCTGCTGTCGGATGTGGCTGCCTCACCTTGCTGGATTTCAGGGCAGCCTCTCCTTAAATGCTTCTTTTCATTTTTTGCTGCTTTATAACTTCCTGGACTTTTTTTTAAACCTGCCATCTGTTCGAGACCTAGTGCCTACCATTTGGCATGCTTAGAAAAAAAACCTAAGTGGTTCTGTTTTCAATAAAGAGTTCACTATTTCTGAACAAAAGACCTCACGTTTTTGCATCTCATCCCCAGCTTGCCTGTAACCAAGAAATCCTCGAAGGGACATAATTACACGATTGGTTTGGTTGCTTCAAGCCTGAAACATGTTTCCTGATGGCTTTCTGCATGGAAAATGAAATTAATTTCTGTCCTGTAAACAGACAGTGTATTCTGTAGCATTCATCCATCATCATCGACCATGAGAAACAGGCAGGAGGTTTCTAAATCTCAAAGAGGGCCTGTAGGGTGAAGCCAGCAGTAAGAAAGACCGTGGGCAGAAGGTGTGGTTTCCTCATGTTCCTCTACATTGCTGTAGCTCTTACTGATCCCTGGAAAGATGAGTCCTGGGACCTTGAGACTTTTATGGAGAGATGAACAGCTTTGTGGGGCAGGGTAGGGGCTGGCCTGAGGGAGGACCAGGAGTTGGGATTGCCCCTCCTCCTGCTGCCCCCCTGCAAGAGCAGCTCTAATGAAAGGAAGGGGCAATTTCATCCCCTTGTTCTTCCTCACTGCAGCCTTCAGTCCCCCACAATTGTTCCACTGCCCATATCCTGCGACCCCAGGAATGAGGGATCAGACAGAACAACATCGATGCCGAGGAACGTGGGAAAACTCTGTGCACTCAATGCTTTCTTATGGCTTGCCAAGCAAGTCCTAATGGGCCATCTTGAAATTCCACCTCTGCACTTTTGCTGGCCAGTTTTGGAACACAGTTTTCAAATGCAGGAGACCTTCCATGCCTTTCCTTAACAGACCATGAATCATCCTATGCAGCTAAACATGTCCCCTGGGCTTACTGAAACCAACTATTTTTAACAAGTGTCCTACAATATTTTAAGCAATTTACATGCAATTATTTTGAAGCCAGTCCTTCTGGATTTAGCCCTCCCCTTTCCATAGATAGAATGTCTTTCGAATCACTCAAGACATCCATAATTCATAGCACTGGCACCTTTGTTAATCTAGCCATTGACTCAGTTGCCAGCAAGATTACAGTCTTTATGAATCCCAAAGGAATACAGGGCCAAGAGTTGGAAACAGCCTAAAATGCCCTGTCTGGCTCCTGAATGTTGTAGAGAGAGCTTTCCAGGTAACAAATGGCAGAGGGAGGGGGAATGAGTTATTCTCATTTCCCTATGCTAATTCATTCAAGTACAGGCACTTTTAAGATTGTACTTTCATGGGGTAATGTGAAACCAAACAAAGAAGAAATGCAATATTTGCAAATTCAGAATTGCCTGTGGGGTTAGTGTTTGAGGCCAAGTTGGGAAGAAAACTCTCTCCTTCACTCAAATTAGGCTGGCTTAAACCCAAACAGATGTCAGCCTGTTCCTGGCTGAATCCCAAGTTCAAAGACAGACAAACTAATTTATCTATCCTAGAAGATTTAATCTTGGCCAGATGATGGATAGCCTTTCTATAAAACTTCCTGATCTTGTTCTTATTCATTTAAGCTATGTTCAGTATTGCACCAAGTATTCCTAAAACCATAATACCTGTGGAGGTGAAGGGACAGATTGACCAAGGCTAGAGAGGTAGTCAGGAATCACCTTCTACAGGAGAGACCCAGCAAAGAAAATAACAGGACAACACAGTTGTCACCGACAACTCTCCACTAACATCTCTCCAGCACATTAATCAAGGATCTAAAACCCCACCAGCAGGGACAGGAACCCTGGAAATAGTGCCTGCAATAAATCATAGGGTCAGCTATGACCCCAAATCTAGTCAAGGGATATTTGTCCTGTGTGCCAGCAATGCCCTGCTAACACCTACCTTGGCCAAATCAGACTGTCTCTACTTAAAAGAATAAATGGATACAAATCAGATGTCAGAAATGGAAATATGCCAAAATGAAATGAGGAGCACTGCAATATCTCTGGATATTCAAGTTATACTTCAACACCAAAGTTTCCAGGGTGCATGAAACTGTAGAGCTGGAATTCCTGTGAAGTTCTGACTCCATTGGACTTGTGCTCAGTGCGTCCTGGATACAGCTAGCTCACTCATATTCCTTTTCAGAGATTTAAGTATACTCTCTCCTTCCTTGCCAATTCATCAACAGTTGGGAGATGTCCCCACCAACTCTGACTGGATCATTTGTTCTTTTGACAGAATCTTCTTTTTATCTGCGCTTTGCTGATCCTTGGATTGCTGATCCTTTTGGCTTCACTTTGTACTATGACTTATGAAAGCTTATGTCACAGCATATCTGTTAGCCTTTTTAAGGTGCCACAAGTCTGTTCGTAGTAGCAAACCCTGTTTCCAGTGACACATCTCTACCGCCGCACTAATTAGGGATGGTTCACACATGCCGCCATCTCACTGGATGACTGACTTATCTGGTATGACTTGCATGTGTAAATGACCACAAAAATGCCACAGCAAAGACCTTTCAGAGCATCTCTGCTTTTCCACACAATCTGATAACACAGTTATCTGTACAGCTTCAAGCTGTAAGTGATCAGCAGTGCAATCCTAAGGACACTTTCCTAGGAGTAAGCCCCATTGAACGGACTTGAGTAGTATTCTGAGTAGACCTGTTTAGGATGGCACGTCAAGTGATCTTTTCTAATCCTGCTTAGATTTTTAAGGGGCTCTTATTATTTTTAATTTAGAATGAACCTGTAGTTAACGTCTTAATGCTGTATGAGGCAATGGGTTGCCTTTGGCCGGAGGGACCACGCCTATTGTAAATAAATGCACCTGGGAGCCAGCCCTGAGTTTTCTCTTCCTATTGGTACCCTCAGACTTCCCAGTCATCCCATAATTCCTGGACTGTAGCCTCCCTAGTTATTTGTTTCCATGGAGATGTGTGCTGGCCGGCAGGAGAGCTGGCTCTTTCATACGGCCATCTGCTCTAAGGTGGTGGAGATCTCTGCTTTCTCCTAAGTGGAGCTGACCTGCCGCTGAAGCAGTGCTGTAGGAGGGACTGCTGGGGGTAATCCCCTTCCATTAGCTGCCACACACAGGGTGGGTATTCATCATCCCTGTTGACTGGAGCAAAAAAGGAGGAAAGCAGCAGCAGCAGGTGCAAAGGGCTGAGCCGCACGAGACTCATTCATCTTACCAATTAGCACCCCCTCCCCCCCCTCTCTCTCTCTCTCTCTCTCTCTCTCTCTCTCTCTCTCTCTCTCGGCTCCTGAGCGGAAGGAAAAGCATAGCATCCTCCTTCCCAGGGCAGCTACTCATTAAACACTGACAAAGCAATGAGAAGCTGATTAGCTAATGAGGGCTCCCATCCCTGCTAATCATAGCCTGCCACTCACAACACTTGGGGACCAGCCCTGCTCTGCAATCGCTGCCAAGGTGGTGGTGGTGGGGGGAGGTTGTGGCAGCAAACTATTCTCTTCAGTTTGCAGGGAAAACCCCCCCCCCCATGTGTGCTGTGTGTATGTATGTACACAATGACTGTGTTTTGGCTAATTAGATAATGAAACTGCAGTTTATTAATCACTCCAGCTGGTGTATTTGCAGCCAAAGGAGAAGAAGCCTTTTGAAAATACACATTCCATTGGGGAATACTCTCTCCCCGGGCCAGAGAAGGTGTGAGAAAGCAGGAGAGGGGGCTTGTAGCCAAGAGTCACCATTTCCCTCATGGACTCCTCAGGCTTTTCACAAAGCCTTTCCAAACCTACTCTAGCCCATCATTCCCGTTAACCCACCCCTCAGCATTACTTATTTAAAATATTTATGCCCTGCTTTTTGAAATCTGAGAGGTCCACAAAGCAGTTTACCATCTAGAATATGAAATCTAACAATCTTGTATTATAACATCTGCACAGCATAAAGCTGATTGCATTGCTTTCCCTCTTTGTCATTTCCAGCTGCTCGTTGTTTACAACCCCTTCTCCCTTCTTTGTGGGGAATTGTAAGGCTTCCCCTTAGAATGAGGGTTACCAACCTAGATGTTCTGGAATCACAACTGGTCTCCAGACTACGGAGATCAGTTCACTTGGAGAGAATGGCAGCTCTGGAGGGGTGGATCCGATGGCATCACATCCCTGCTGAGCCCTCCCCAGACTTCACCCTCTCTAGGCTCTGCCCCTAAGACTCCAGGGCTTCCCCAAACCAGAGTTGCTAATTTCATGGCCTGCAAGTAGGGCAAAGCAGCTTCTGCTGCTAAGCCTGGCCTCCCTCAAGCGTGTGAAATGCAAACTTAAGAAACATTTAAATTAAAAAGAAATTATTTGGAGGTAAGGGGAAATGGTGCAGGGGGGGAAATGGTGTCCTCTTTTTCTCTTGACCAGAAACAGTGGGATGAAAGGAACGATATACGTTCTCCCCTTCTTTAGTTGGCAATTTGAGGAGAAGGCCATACTGTGGCTCCTAATCATGCATGTGCTTTTTCCTGGTTCTATGGGGGTACAACACGGGCTTCTAGGATATGGGCTAGGGTTGCCAAGTGCTTTTTGAGCCGGAGCGGGGGACTCCTGGCTGGCGTGCGCGCGCGCACCGCACGCACGTCACCCAGAAGTGACGTGACGACGCCGGGGACACTGGGGGTGGGGCCACAACCATCCGAGGGGAAACCATAGAGTTTTCCCTCGGATGACCGTGGCCCCGCCCCCAGCGAGCCCGGCATGGTTGCGTCACTTCCGGGTGACGTGCACGTCGGGGTGGGGTTCCCCCCGGGGCCCAATCTGCCAGTGGCGGGGAATGGGCCTCTGGGGCGGGGGTTTCCTCGCCCCCTGGGGGGACTTGGCAAGCCTAACATGGGCTGATGCCATTGTGGTGATTTCAATATTGCTAGTATGCTAAAAGTTAGTAAGAAGCTGTACTGATGTAGCAAAATAAAAAAAAACAAAGCCATGAGATACATTTTATGATGACCAACCGAAATAACACAGCATGCAACAGAGTTGCCAGCTCCAGGTCCAGGCTGAGAAATTCCTGGAGATTTGGGGTTAGAACCTGGGAAAGGCAAAGTTTTAGGAGGGGAGGAACCACAGCGGAGTATAATGCCATAGAGTCCACCCTCCAAAGCAGCCATTTTCTCCACAGGAACGGATCTCTATTAATGTGGAGATCAACTGTAATTCTGGGATTCCCCACATGGAGGTTGGGAAGCCAAGCATGTAAACTTTTGGAGCACTCCAGAATTCTTCATCAGCCTGGATGTTAAAAAGCAGGAGGCAGTTACTATGTTACTGGGACTCCTACCAGATAATATAGACAGAACCTCAGAAGACCTACGGAGATATATGTTGATAGCTGCCAGAGTAATATTTGCAATGCAATGGAAGACAGAAGACTACAGTAGAGATCTGGAAAGAAAAACCAGTTGAGTATGCAACACTGGCAAAAGTAACCAATTATATAAACAAAGGACCATTGAAAGAATTTCAGCAGAAATGGCAAGCTAATTACTCATACTATGGGAATAATTAACTTTTTTATTTTTGAAATTATCTGAATATCATATTTAAAATGATGAAGATATTGATTATAGTTTCAGTATTTTATTCTGTATTCCACTAGTAATTGAATAATTAGTAAGAATACAATGTAGACTCAGATAAACAATTGACAAGGTTTTTACGATGACTTAATTTTAGCATAGAAATTTGTTTAATTATTAAAGATGTAATATCTTTTATCATTAATAGATTATCGCTAACTTTAGGAAAGTCCTTATTTATTCTTTAAAGAGAGAATCTATCCTAAAATTAGGTAATATTGATGTTTTATTGTCTATTTCTATATTTGAAATATGTAATACATCTGATTTATCTGTTGTACGTAACAACTCATAATATTTGACAAACCTGATGAATTTATATTTCCCCCCTACCCTTCCCTTCTGTATCCAACCTCTGTTTTTGAGAAAATAATTTTAAAAAATTAAAAAGAGGGAGGCAGTTGAAGGGGGGGGGGGAGAGATTTTTTGCATCCTGATCTCAAGGCCTCTTTATCAGTATCCTGTATGGATGCTTTACTGACTTCAAGCATATGGAGTGTGGCGTATCAGGTTTCACATTTGGCATGTTGGGGAAGCAAGATATGGAAGCTAACCAACAGAAATTGTAACAACCAACAGTTGATCAAAAAGAGAACGTGAAAGTTTGTAAAATGTGTTGTGTTATTTTTACTTGGTTTTAATAAAAAGGCATCATATCACATGTGTTTTTGATTGTAATACTGTTAGTGCAGCATGAATAAGAGGTTTAGATACTTCCACAAAGAGGTGGAAAAGAGTAACAAACAACTGGTATTTTGAATCTCCTCATGGTGGGGAGGGAGGGTACAGAGAGAGAGAGAGAGATACACATGCCGTATTGGCAGAAATTTTTTGGTGGTCCCCTGCTCTTGTTTACTGCTCACTTCTATGGTCATAGAGCTCAGTTCTTTGAGCTGACCTAGTTCTAGGCTACACTGATCATGCATTCAGTTTTTACAACACGCTAGGCCTTTCTTCCTTACGACCAGGCCGTTTTTGCCATAGGGTATGGCTTTTGCCACATGAATAAATCAAAAACTGCTGTGAGACCTTGGAAGCAGTTGACAGGACCAGGCAGTGATGAAAGGTGATTGTGGCTGGGCAGAATTTCAAACAGAGTGTGTAATGAAGACAAACAGACCCACTTCAGCCCTCACAGGCTTAGCACAGTTACATGAACATCACAGAACCGGATGGGGGCAAAATTATTCTTGAGCAGTCATATAACCCCTCTGAAGTCTTAGGCATAACTTGGAGCTTCCTGGTACCACTGTGCAGTGTGTGGAAAGAATAGGTGGAAGAGAGCCTCTAGGGAGTTGTTAACATCACCAACTTCACCAGCTGGGTTCTTAATAAACCGGTGGAACAAAAGCAAAGCATTTTGGTAATATCACTCACAGAATTATCATGAATCATATAATCAGGGCTGCTTTTCTGAAGGCATCCATTGAAGCTAGGGTTATGTAAGGCTTCTAGTTTTAATTAAAAACAAGTAAATTGGAGGTCTGTGTGCGTCATTTCCCCCTAGTGGGGCTAATAAGTGCTGAAGGAAGGAAGTTTTTATCCAGGAAAACAGTGTGGAGGGAAGAGCTACTCATTCCTGGCCCAGGATACCTGTACCAATTGAAATTCTTCCCTCCCCACAGCTGCTCTAAAAAAATTTAAGACACACATCAAGTCATAATATGCAATCAATATTATGTTCTACCAGATGCTCAACAGTCTCTAATGTACGCTGGTATTGATAGTTAGGATATAGTGTCAGTAAGAGGAAACATTTGTAAGCAAGATGTATTAGTATAAGAGTAGACTGTATCTCCAAACATGTTTAAGCAGGATAGGAATATGGAATGGTCTAATTTGAAGTTTGGAGCTTTCATTATCATGAATGGGTGTAGCAAGGAGGTGAAGAGTGTGTCCCCCCCAAGACCTCCGTATATAGTGTTTCTCTATAGCACCCATAATCGGAGGCAGCCCTTTAAACTTTTCGTTTTAGGTACAGAAGAAGATGCAGGGAAATAGTATTATGTGAGTTAGAATGAACTGTAGGTTTTGAGTGGGATTATGAGTATTTATAAGTTATGGGGAAGTTGGATGGGATTTATAAACAGGTAAAATAGGGGCATAGGAAAAGAGGAGGGACTAGAAGAGTGAAAAAATTTTGGTCGTTGTAATAGTAACCTCAGATGGATTTTTTTTCTTTGTTTCACGATTGTTAAAAATGGAAAATGAGGATATCGATAAGATGAATAATGAATTTATGTTTGTGTTTTGACTGATATACTCAATAAAAAGTGTAAATTAAAATAAAACCCAGTCTCTATTTTTGCAGTCCCAGCTAGGCAGCAAAAATAGCTGTATTGAGCACCTGGAGCACCTGGTAGGTTGTATTTGGTTTAAGAACATAAGAGAAGCCATGTTGAATCAGGCCAAAGGCTCATCCAGGCAAGCACAGTGTCACACAGTGGCCAAAAACCAGGTGCCATCAGGAGGTCCACCAGCGGGGCCAGAAGCCCTCTCACTGTTCCCCCCCACCCCCGAACCAAGAATACAAAGCATCATTGCCCCAGGCATAGTGTTCCATCTATACATTGCAGCTAATAGCCACTGATGGACCTCTGCTCCATATGTTTATCTAATCCTCTCTTGAAGCTGTCTATGCTTGTAGTCACCACCACTTCCTGTGTCAGGGAATTCTACATGTTAATTACTCTTTGGGTGAAGAAGCACTTCCTTTTATCTGTTCTAAGCCTACTGCTCATTAATTTCATTGACTGTCCACGAGTTCTTCTATTGTGTGAGAGAAAAGTATCTCTTTCTCTACCTACTCTATCCCATGCATAATTTTGTAAACCTCTATCATTTCACCCCTCAGTCATCATTTCTCCAAGCTAAAGAGCCCTAACCACCTTAAACTTTCTTCATAGGGAAAGTTCCATTCCCTTGATCATTTTAGTTGCCCTTTTCTGCACTTTTTCCAGTGCTATAATACCTTTTTTGAGGTGTAGTGTAGCTCCTCTCGCTCCAGGCAGTGCAATGCAAATTTTTGCACATGCCCAGTAGGACAGACATGCCCATTACACATGCCCAGTAGGACAGCCTAGACCGCAACTAACCGCACACCACTCTCATTAATATTAAACTGGAAAAACAAACTTCTTTAACGTTAACAGCAAACACCCAAGTAAAAACTTGATTGTAACATGAAAGACATGTCATATACAACAAAACAATTTTCTTTGGGGTTACTCCCAAAAAACCACCAGGCAAAAGCTTGGTTGCCAACATGAAAAAACATAACTTTTCCACACAAAAAACAGCGGTGGGCAAATTGGATGCCTTCGCCCCACTGAAGAGAAGAAACCTTCAGGTAAGTACAATGTTTCGTTCTCCTTCAGTGGGGGAAGGCATCCACACTGGTTATGTAGAAAAGATCAGTCAGGGTGGGTACTGTTGTTGGTTTTTTTCAGTTACTCATCCAGTACCCGTTGTAGGACCCTCCTACTAAAGGCTGCCTCAATGGAGGACTGCTGATCAATTCTATAATGTCTGACAAAGGTAGAAAAATGTAGAACAGGTCGCTGCCCGGCATAGCTCCTCAATAGGGGCCCTTGTGGAAAAAGCAGCAGACGTTGCAGCAGCTCTGGTAGAGTGTGCCGTCACATCTGGTGGTGCCCTGAGTCCCTGCACCTCATAAGCCTCTCTTAACCCAAAAGGCTATTGTGGTCTTAGATACTCTTTTCCCCAAGCTCTGATTCCCGTAAGACACAAACAGAGCATCAGATATTCTGAAAGTCTCTGTTCTCTGTATGTACCACCGGAGGGCCCTCCTAACATCTAATTTGTGCCATTGTTTCTCCTCAGTATGTACCGGGTGGGGGAAAAAAGACGGTAATATCAAGATC
>NW_015175982.1:877904-878779 GCF_001447785.1 Gekko japonicus
GCCATTATGTTGTCCGTACGTACTAGTACAAATTTTCCTCTTATCACATTCGCGAAGGCCAGAAGTGTCAAACGTATCACTCTGAGTTCCAGAAGATTTATGCTGTTCTGTCTTTCTTGATTGGTCCATTTCCCTTGAACTGTCTTGTCCAAGCAGTGGGGGCCCCAATCCATCAGACTGGCATCTGTCGTTATCCTGATGTTGGGGTTCTGAGACAATTGAACACCTTGTCCTAGGTTCCTTGTGGATGTCCACTAGTTGAGAGAATCTCTCATCCTTGTTGTGATAAGAATGCATTTGTGTCTCTTCCTTACAATGTCATTCTGATATGAAATCAGTGCCCACTGTAACACTCTTGAATGAAATCTTGCCCATGGTACTAAATCTATTGTCGCAATCAGAAGACCTAGTAACCTGGCTAGTGTCATCAAGTTGGCTCTCTTTCGCTGTCATAGAGATGTTATCAGTGATCTGATAGTTATCTGCTTCTCTGTTGGTAAAAAGACTCTTGCCAGCCTGTTGTCTATCCAGGCACCCAGATGTGTGATGACTTGAGACGGAACTAGTGAGTCTGTAGGAAGTGTACCACATG
Source organism: Gekko japonicus (assembly GCF_001447785.1). Taxonomy (NCBI): domain Eukaryota; kingdom Metazoa; phylum Chordata; class Lepidosauria; order Squamata; family Gekkonidae; genus Gekko; species Gekko japonicus. The sequence continues at coordinate 878,497 of NW_015175982.1, forward strand.
GTTGATGTCTCTCTGACACTTCCTCTGGTCCCAAGATTTGATCAGGATGTCGTCGAGAAAGGGATATCCCTTCTCTCCTCAGTGCTGCTATTAATGTCATCAGGACGTTGGTGAACACCCAAGTTGACGATTATAAACCAAAAGGCAGCGCTCTGTATTGGTAATGTTCCCCTTGAAATGCAAAACGCAGGTATTTCTGATGTTCTGGATGTATTGGTATGTGTAAGTATGCCTCCTTGAGGTGCAAGGAGACCAAGAAATCATCCTGATGTAAAGCTTGAAG
>NW_015175982.1:879383-881333 GCF_001447785.1 Gekko japonicus
CCAAAATCTTGACTGGGAGGAGGAAAAATGGCCTCCTCTATTGTCCCTGTAATCTCTGCCTCTGAATGGCGGCTTGTAAGGGCGAAAGGACTGGAAGGCTCTTGGCCTAAAGTTCTTTTTGGAATCAGCTGATGATGGCATAGCTCGCTTCTTTTCCTTGGTCTCCACTAACACCTTCTCCAAAGGACCTTCACCAAATAGAAGTCATCCCGGAAACTTTTCTGTGGACAGGTTTGATTTTGAAAGTGAGACCACATTCCACTGCTTGAGCCATAGATCCCTTCTCACCACCACGTTAGCTGTCTGAGATCTAGCGGAATATTGTAAGCTATCCTGAGAGGCATCTGCTGCAAACTGGGCTGCATGCTTTATTTTGAGCAGGGTTCTCTTTAGCGTGGGTGGATCTGGTTCAGGATTCTGAAGCAGATTTTCAGACCGAATCACTATGGCACGTGTGAAATTTGAGAGAACTGCAGACACTCTGATGGACAAGGATGCTACTTCATGTACTCTCTTTAGCACTGTCTCATTTTTCCTATCCACCGCATCTTTTAGTACATTGTCCCCATCTTTTGATAGGACCGCACCTGAGTGTAGTGCCACAACCGGAGCATCCACTAAAGGTGCCTTCAACTCCTCCATGATCTTATCCAGGAGGACATAAAACCTTTTGGCTATGGTTTGTAAGGTTGAACCGTCCCCAGGCACAGCCCACTCTGACCTGATAACCTCTTCAAAATTTTCAGGAAAAGGACATTTAATTGTTTATTTGGCTTCTTGAAGCCTCTGGTATCCAGGTCAGGAGTGGTCTTGGAGGTCTTTTGTACCTCTGTCTCTACGTTGTAGTTAAGAGTCGAGGCCGCCTTCTTAAGAAGTCTCTGAAAGTGCTCTGGCTGGAAAAATCTTGTAGAGCTTTCTTTTGTGTCAGATTCCTCCCCAGACCATTCACCTTCCTCTCTGTCTGAGCCAGTGATTGTCACATAACTGAGGGATGGGACCCCTTCCCCCTCTGAATCATTTCTACTAGTCAGCCTCCTTGCTTTATAGCTGTTGTCTCTTAGGGGGAGGTGAAGACTGAGACCCATCATTATCTGGTTTCTTTTTACCAAAGGACCTCTCCCCCCCCCGACCCCTCTGCTGGACTTCTGACTCTGCAGGTATAGCCTGTGGGAACCAGGCTGCCCTCCATGTATTCCAGGGACTGACCAAACATAGTGTGGGGGGGGAAGGCACGGCCCCCATACTTGCACTGGCTGTGGCAGTGGGTCCCGCCATGGTGGAAAAGGCTGGGATGAAAGGCGCCCCATAATAGGCTGTTCCGCATAGCCCTCCCTGGAGCGAGAGGAGGCGTGGCCTAAGCAGTATGGATGCCTTCCCCCGCTGAAGGAGAACCTTTTTTTAAAAGATGGGGGTTACATTAACTTTCCAGTCCTCAGGACTGGTAACAGATTTTAATGATTGTGTATGTGTGTGCGTGCGTGTCACGGATTGCACAAACCTTACATAGGTCTGCCCTCACAGGGCTGAAGAGTTTGTGAGGGGGGAAAATGGCTGTCCTCTCACCTAAGCACTGGAGTGTGCTGGGTATCATAAAGTGGGTTAAGAGCATGGGTTATGAGATACAAAGTCTCCACTTCAGATTTTACCTCAGCCATTAACTCAGTGGATGACCTTTTGGTAAGCACTTCACTTGGGGCAATCTTGCTACTCTGTGTGCAATGTGAAATGTCTTACTGTACATGTCACTGCCATCCTGCAAAGAATGCATGCCTCCTCAATGGACTGCTTGAGACATGGAAGATCTCCATTTGATGACAGAGATCTACACCAGAAGAAATTCTTATGCCACTCAGAAGCAAGGACCTGAAGAACAAAACATGAGGACAGAGTAATAGGATAGTTGGGATGGCTTGTTGACCAGGGAAAGATGCTGACTGATGACATGTGAAG